>NW_027397087.1:15217244-15484847 GCF_003265705.2 Callorhinus ursinus | reverse complement strand
AATAAAATAAAATAAAATAAAATAAAATAAAATAAAATAAAATAAAATAAAATAAATACAGGTGCTCTAGAATGAGAACCTCTTTTAGAGCCTGCAGTGTGTTCACACATGCATTAACCTTAACTTGAATCTCTCAACAGTCCTATGCAATGTGTAGATGAGGAAACTGAGGCTCAGAGAGACTTTAAGTGACTTTCAGGGACACACAGCTTCTCAGGTGTACACGTAAGATTTAAACCCAAGTTGATGATTCTTAGTCTTGTAGTCATCTTTCTGTCATACCGCTGATATTATTAATGGGACCCTTTTTTCCTATCAGTTGGCCACTAATATGTAAGAATTTGGATGGGTTTACCTTCTATGCTAAAAACATGCAGATGTTACCTGTGGTGATTTTTTGTTAGTACTATCTTTATGCAACTTTGATCCTATTTGGTCTGTCACCTTAACCACCTTCTTGCCATTAGAGCATGTTACTCTCTTGCAAAAAAGTGAGATATATACTCAACTTCAGCTGTGTTCTGACCTTGCTATTTGGCCAAAATCTGCTTTTCAGCTTCACCATCATTGCCATTGCTGTAGCCACCATGAAACGCAGTATGGATGTTCCTCAAAAACTTAAAAACAGGACCACATATGATCCAGCAATCCCACTTCTGGATATTCATCCAAAAAAAGTGAGATCATTATCTTGAAAAAAAATAGCTACAACCTCATGTTCATTGCAGCATTATTTACAATAGCCAAGACATGGAAACAACCTAAGTGGCCACTGACAGATGAATGGATTCAAAGGATGTGAGATATCTAGATCTAGATATATAATGCAATATTATTCAGTCATTAAAAAGAAGGAACTTCTGCTATTTGCAGTAACATTGATGGACTTTTAATGCATTATGCCAAATGAAATAAGTTAGAGAAAGACAAATACCATATGATTTCAATTGTATGTGGAATCTAATAAAAACCCAAACCCCATAGATACAGAGAACAGATTGGTGGTTGCCAAAGGTAGAGGGAGGAAGGTGGGCAAAATGGGTAAAGGGGGCAAAAGGTACAAACTTCCAGTTATATGATAAATAAGTCCCGGGGAACGTCAGGTACAACATGATGACTATAGTTAATAATACTATATTGCATATTTGAAAATTGCTAAGAGGTTAGATCTTAAAAGTGCTCATCATAAGAAAAAAGTCTGTAACTGTGTGGTGATAAATCTTAACTTATTGTGGTAATCATTTCACAATATATTTTACATATATCACAACATATCAAATCATTATGTTGTACAACTTAAACTATTACAATGTTATATGTCAATTATATCTTAATTTAAAAAGTATTTGTCAAATCCCTATTTCACTTTCTGGCAACCCTAAACTTGATCGGGCCACCCATCAAGTGATCTCAAGGGTAAGTATCATATCTAATCAGCATAACAGATAAGTTATAGGAATAAGGTATGCCAGTCAGAGTTATTGTTAATATATGAATATGCACTTTCAAATACAGGTAAGCATTATGGATGAAACTTGAAATTCTATTAATAGTTTAAATATAGAGTTTAAATTGTAGTATAATAATGGTGGTTGTGAAAGTTAATTTCATATAAAAAGATTATTGAGAGCTTTCAAGGAGTTAAATAAGTAGGGAGATAATTGAAAGTTAATACAATATTTAGAAAGGTTGGCTAGATAAGTTAAGGAAGAAAATTGTCCTTTTGAGCCAAAAATATACATATAACTTAATAACGAAAGGCATGCAGAAATAAACATATGAGAAATTAAAACTCTAAATGAGAGTAACAGTCTTAGGTCTACATCTGAAAATATTCACAAAGCATTTTCTTCAGAAAGAGCACAAGCTTCAGTTTCTAGAGGGCTTCCATGAAATTGAATAATCTTCACTGGCCAATTCTAGTCCAGGAGTTAAAGGAGATAAAACTTTACCTAAGTTCCTATCAAAAAGGAAGAAAAGCTTAATAACATGTGGCAAAATCACTATTGGAAGTACCCTATAGTAGTAGAGCTAGCCAAAAAATATCTTGCTCCTCATCTAAATTTAGTTGAAAGTGAGTTTTTATTTAAAATCACGGTGTGCAATATTGTGACTGCAGGAACATGCAGGAACTATAATGCTGGAAAGTTGTAGCTGTATGAGTTCAAACTTCTAAAGTTTGATGGTAACATTTTTGATAATAAAATTATAATGATTTAATTCTTTTTTAAAAAGAGTTTATTTATTTATTTGTCAGAGAGAGAGAGAGAGCTCAAGCAGGGGGAGCTGCAGGCAGAGGGAGAAGCAGGCTCCCCGCTGAGCAAGGAGCCCGATGGGGGACTCGATCCCAGGACCCTGGGACCATGACCTGGGCCGAAGGCAGACAGACGCTTAACCAACTGAGCCACCCAGCCATCCCTCAATTCTTTTTTTTTTTTTTTTTTAGATTTTGTTTATTTATGTGAGAGAGAGAAAGAGAGAGAGTGCACAGACAGGGGGGAGCGAGCGGGAGAGGGAGAAGCAGGCTCCCTGCTGAGCCGGGAGCCCCATGTGGGGCTCCATCCCAGGACCCTGAGTTCATGACCTGAGCTGAAGGCAGCCGCTTAACAGACTGAGCCACCCAGGTGCCCCCTGTCCCTCAATTCTAAAATAAACATTCAAATTTGTCTTTATATCCCAGAAAGAAAGTATTAATTTTGACATTTGACTCTTTAGCATTTAGCCAAAATGTGAATTCCGTGCACCTCTTCAAAATCCTCCAAATTGCTTTTGAAATTAAAATTACCTTAGCCTATAAATTCCTACATGATCTGGCTTGGTTCTACTCTCATGTTCAGTCCATTGTTCACACCATTCTTCCCCTTCCACCATTCCCTACTCACACCTGTCCTCTCCATTCTGTTACTCTGATGACAAGATTTTTCCCTCCAGGGCCTTGTTTTCCTTAGTATTTCCTTTTAGTACTCATCAAGTCTCAGGTAAGATAGCCACATCTTAGAGGTCAACCTATGAAAGTAGTCTGCAATAATCACATTAGCATGTTTTACTTCCTTCACAGCATTCATCTCTACATGAAATTATCTTTTTTATATGCTTACTGTCTATCACCCAGACTAAATTGTAAATTCCACAAGAGCAGTGACTTTGTTCATTGCTGCATTCTCACTACCTAGACCAGTGCCTTGCATAGAATATTTGTTAAAACAATGAACATGTAACATGACATTCAATGAGGGTGCTGTTTTGACAGGTGCCCAAAGGACAACAGGTTAGGTGCCAAGTACCCCTACCTCCTAAAGTCAGGTGTTAGTCTACCGTGCAAAATATGCTAAGAAACTGTGGTTTAGCATTATTCATCCCTCGTGCCCAGCCCAGAGAGCATGGAGGTGGGGTGGGGGGCTGATGACTCAGGAAGAGTGTTGCTTTGGAGACACTTGACACTTCCCCACTCCACCCACAGGGAAAAAAGAGATGCTCCCCCTAATCTCAAGCTATGTGAGAGGAGCTTTCAGGGAAACACTTGGAAAACTTGATACATGTTGCCTGGAGTCTGGGGGAATACAGGGATCTGATACTAAGAAAACCAGAGGCTGACTAGAGAGAGAGAGAGAGAGAACACTGGAAACAAGCCACACTTTCACCAACTGTGGAAACATGAATTTTCCCAAGGGAAAGTATACTGATGTAAGCAATTTACTTTGTTATACACCAAAAATAAGATGAATTAATGGGTTTATGGGGGGATGGATGGGTAGGGAGATTAAGTGATAAAAGAGTATAGCAAATATTCCCAGGGATGGTGGGAGAGAATTATACTTGAAGCCAGTTTAAAAGGGAGTCCAGCTAAGAAGAGTACATTGCTGAGCGCCCAAGGGATCAAGAAGGGGGCTAAATCCCAAAAAGTCCCAAGAGCTAAGGCTAGGGTTGTTAGTGGTTGCCCTGAAGTGCCTTTGTGCATGTCATATATCTGAGACATCTGAGAAGCTCTGCTACCCTCCCTTGCACAATATAAACCTGGAGGAATTGGAAAGCTTAATCAGCGAGAAGTTAAGGTGGAGGAAGTGGAGATGTAAAAGGTAGAAAACAAAATAAAAGTGGCCCATAACGCATAACCCACTGCAGTCCTAAAGCAGGACTGGCCTTGGGAAAAGGCAAAGCTTTAACTTGGAATGAGGTTTGTGTGACCTTCATGAGATACCATCCAGGGCAGAATAAAGAGCAGCCCTCAGAGAATTTGAAGACTTAGTGGAGCAAAAATGAAAGAATTTTGTTCTCCTACCCTACTGAATCCTGCTCATTCAATGAAATGTATATGCCTAACAAAACCCACCCCTGAATTAAAAAATCCTGATTTAATATCATAGCACATGTTCATTTATTCAACAAATATCTAGTGAGCACCTGCTATGTGGCCGGCATTGGTATAGGCAGTAAGATGCAGCAGTGAATAAGACAAACATTTGATATAAGTAGAGAAGCTTTAAAAACCACTGGGGTTCATGGTAACATTCCATATCTTGGTAGAGATTTGGGTTATGTAAGAACATGAATTTCTTAAAATTAGAGTTCAATATTTATAGTTTTTTCTTTTTGATGTAAAATTTATATGTGATGACATGCATAGCTCTTAAATTATGTTTGCTGAGTTTTGACAAGTGCATGATCATCACAACTCTGCCTCCCTCCATGGTCAGCAGATAATCTTGGCCCCCTACCTCCCCAAGAAAATAGAAGCCATAGACAGGAATTCCTTCAACTTATAAATGTATCTGCAGTCATATCTACCCTTTTTCCCTTTCCTTCTGTTATCATGGACAACATGTACCTACTCCCATCTAAGGCCAATTTCTTCTCCTGGTTTTACTTTATCAGAGGCCTTGCTCTATTGGATCATCCCTCTCATCCTCAACTCTCCTTTCAAGGAATGAGCTTGTTTAAGTACTAATGCTGGATACTTTTACCCCAGGGTCCTCACATTAGCCATTTTCTTGGAACCACTTTCCCTTAACTCCTACTCACCCTTCAGGTCTTTGCTTAGATGCCATCTACTTACATATGACTTCCCTGACCTTCCATCCCACACTATGGCAGAACCTATTAAACTTCCTTTTTCACGACACGCCCCTTACCCGTAATTACTTGTTCTATGTATGTCTTGCCCACAAGACAAACATGGTTTCTGCTTTCACAGTGTCGTGTTAACTGCTATACCTCCAGTACTTAGCATAGCACCTGGCACATTAAATATTTGTTGCTTAATGAAATGATTAATTAAAATTCAATCATCTCATCCATACAAAGTAGTATTCTCAAATGTCTTTTTTTCTTCATATATTTTAATTTTTTACTCTAATTTCTATGTAATCTTTTCTAGGATTGTGTTAAATAAGAATGGCATTGTGACATTGTTATTCATATAATTTCTTATAATTCTGTTCTTAAAATTTAAATGAGTATCTTCTACAATGAAAATTCTCAATGAGAACGATTTCATAGTCATAAAAATCCTGTAATTTGGAAAGATCCTTAGAGAGTCTCTATTTCAATTTTCTCAGATTACTCTCCTTAGAAGCAGGAAAGAGACCAAGTACCGTGGTATTTTTATGTCTACATTAGTACTGCATTATTATTATCTTTTTACTTAGATCTGGGTGTCTTATGGTTAGAGACCACCAGTGGGGAGACATTCTGAAAATTCAGAATTCTTTTCATCTTTCAATTGTGAAGGAGGATGATCATCTGTTAGTTTACATAACTACTTCATATAAATAGCTTAGCTTTTCTATGCAAACCTAAATTTATTCTGCATTCATTGATAGACACTAGGGCTACACTGCATGAATTCTTCATGTATGTAACATTCAGACATACATGTACAATTTAAACAAACACATATATACACACGCACACACATATGCACATAAACACGTAAAATTGGAGAATAAAAATATTTTATTTAGTTAAAGCTAAATAAATGAAAGATCTCTGTGTACAAATATAAATGTTTCTCCTTATAAACAGTTTCTACTGCCAGCTTTGATGTAAGTCTTGTTAACCCAATATAGCTCCTTTTACCAGGTCAAAGTAGAGTATCAATGTAAGTACAGTTAGAGGCTTCACAGACCAACCTCTTCTTGGAATCCTATTCAAACAAAACCAGAATAACAACCTAGACTAAAAGGCAATTCAGGTCTTTACTGATGTCTTCTGAAGCATGACAAAGCAAACTTCTTAAAATTCTCCTTCCCAGCTGTAAATCTCCATTCCATTCCCTCAAACAGGAGCCACCTCCATTCCTTTCCTTCACTTAAGTATAATTTAGCTTATATAGCTTTTTATTTTTCTTCCTCACCCTGGAGCTGACCAGCAAGCAAGAACTATTCTGGGAAGAGGTACCTGTTGGAAGGTTTGTCTGAGGAGATGCCCAGAGGGAATCAGCCATGCTTACCAAGTGCCCAGTCTCTTTCCTCAAGGAGCTAATGAACTGGAGATAAAAGGAACAATCAATAAGCACAGGGAGGAAAGCAACATAGCAGAGTACGTAGTTACCTGTTGGTTGGTGTGATACAGACGTGATACAGACTGAGTAATATTAGGGATTCTGAGATAGGCGAGATCAGCCTGGAGGTGAGGGTGGAGGTGAGCCTGGGCCTGGACAATGAATTACCTAATCAATAAGCCTTTGTGGAACCTCCTGACTCAGTTTCTCTCCAGTGGCCCTTCTGTGGTATTTTCCTTTATAGACATGACTTCCTTTAGCTAGATAACATAAGGAGGGATCGCTATGTACAATGGGCAGCTAAAAGCTCTTCCAACATTACTTAGGGGTGATTGTAATAATGAAGTAGTCTCTGAGGTCCCTGAAGACTGGAACCCGGGTGTTCTGTGTCCCAAGTGGCCCGACCCTCCTTAGTTTAACAGTCCAAAGGGACAGTTAAGTCCGGCTCAAAGCGCAGAGTGGCTTGGGGCACCTGCTTACAGGAACCTCCACTTGGCCTCAGCCTCCGGGTCAGCCAGCGGAGGCTCCCGCTCCCACCTGCTCAGGACGTCTGCTGTCACTCCGCCCACGCCCCCTCTCGGCCCCTCCCCCCTTTCCCTTCCGCGAGCCGCCATTTTCAACTACTACCGCCGCCTATTTGGGCCCTCCTCGGCTTCCGTCCCAGATGATCCCTCCCCGAAGCTGCCACCGCCTCCTTCTTCTCCCGGGGCTGGAGCCACCCCCTCGGTCAGTGGCGTAGCCGGACTCTGCATCGGGGCCAGCCAGATAGGGGCGGAGGTCCTGAGCCCTGTCTCGACTTGAGCGGGGGGCCATGGAGAAAGCGGCCCGAGGCGCTTTCCACACCGACTAACGCAGGCCCGTTGCGGCTGCAGGCGCCATGGACCGAGCCCCCACTGACCAGGTACGCGGGCTCGGGCTGGGCCGGCCGGGCCGGGTGCTGGGGGTCGCCGCTTCCTCCGGAGGGGCCGTGGTCTCTTGAGTGTGGGCCTGGACCGCCGGAGCCCTTGGGTTCCTGCGGGAGCTGACTCCCCTCGCCGGAGAGCCTGGCGGCGCCCCACTCCTGCATTGTTCCAGTTGCTGTCTCGGAGGACGGGGGCTTTTCCAGCCCTGGTTACCCCCTCCCCCGGGCTGGGGACTCGTTTTTGCCCCTCCTCTGTGGTTTGGCGTTAGGGGCCAGAGGACTCCCAAGTTGTCAGTGCTTGCCTGAGAGGAGGGTTTATAACTTCCAGCGAGTAACCTCCCCCCCCCTTTAGTTCTGGAATGTGTTTTCAAGGTGGCAAGGCTTTCGAAGGCTTCTCACCCAGAAAGACTGTCAGAGAATGTGTGATAACTATAGAGCCAGGGGGGTTATGGGTTTTTTTAGATCAACGTTCCGTTGAGCAGAGCATTGTTTTTTGCAGTGGTTTTAGGGAGGTGTTTCCTTTAAGGTATGAAATACTATGGGTTTCCCCTGTCTTTCTGTCCAATTATTTTGCAAAAATTAGTGTTTTTGAAAAATTGAGCTTATATTTTAAGAATGTGGATCCGAAGTATGAATGCATTTCCGAGACTGTTTTCATATTCAGAGTAGTTCCATTAGTATTCTATTTTGGTTTTAATTGTATTAAATTCTTCGTTATCCATGCGAGTAGTTACTGGGAGGCAGGGATGATAAAAATGTAAATAATAATCCAAAATAAGCTGTCCCCCCCCCGCAAAGTGTTAGTATTTTCCATCCTTGAGCCCTCTATGAAACGACTTAAAATTTGATGAAATCGAAGTTTATTCGCTATGCATTCTCTTCATTTGAAGGCTTTGCCCAGTGTTGAGCTAGGCAAATAGATGAAGGAGAAAAAAAAAACAGTGATTTGCCTGTTTTACAAATGGATAATTAGTATCTGAGGAAATGAGACAAGATTTCCAAATTCCTGTATATATGTATTTATGTAGCTAGTCAGAGGCAATTTTGATTTTGAAATCTGGCTCTTTTAGCAGGCGGATTCCTAGTTGCGTATATTTATTTTTTTACAAAACCTTTAATTTAAAAAATTATGAGAATATGAATTTGAAAACACAGATGACTTTTATGAGATAATACGTGGATTTACCAAAGCAAAATCGATCAGAGCCTCTTGGCTTTCTAGTGACCCAGAGTATTCTATATACAGGCTATATCCAATCTAATGAAAAAAAATTTTAAGGCATCTATCAGAAATGCCTTTAATTTCAAAGTCTGACAATTGAATAGGAAATTTTCTTGAACAATTTTCTTGTATATGTGTCACTAATGAAAAGGTTAAACTCTGGTCCTTCATCATGATGCCAAAACTGTAACCAGTAATGCTACCATATGTATACTTATGGTTCCTTTCATCTTAAAGGAAATATAATTAACTATTTAGCATAGCTATTTGTGTGTGGTTATCTTAACAGCAAGTGCTGTGAGCAGATTATTTAAACTAGAGAACCTATTCCTCTTTCATCCTACATCTTTCCGAAGTCCACAACCTATTAAAACCTTGTAGAAATGTAAGGATTGGAAAAAAATCATGAATGTAGGTTTTCCGTTGAAGAATTTCTTCCTTTTTTCATTTTAGTACCTCCTGCCTCTTCCTCAGCCTAACCTTAAATAAGAGAATAATTCTAACCACCCTCTCTTCCCACCTGCTACATACTCAGAAGAAACCTAGATACAGAAAAGTGATGCTGCTTTGCCTTGTTTAGGCTGAAGACAGTTAATTCGGGGGTCCATGGATGACCTGGAAGGAGTGTGCTTCATTTTATATTAGCATTTTTCTGGGGCAAGACTCCATTATTTTCATCATATTCTCAAAGGAATCTATCACTGAAAAAAGGCTAAGAACCATTAATTTAATGGTAGATTAGGGGCCAGAACTGAGCTTTCTCCACCTTGTGAAGTTCTTCATTGTTTCCACTATACCATAGAGTAATGTAATGGCTTTTCCAGGTTATTTGGAGTACACTTTTATATATTTACTAATGAAGTGAATTTAGATAGGTAAAAGTCATTAAAAATATATGTGATATGTGGATTTCCATTTTCCCTCACAAAATGTTTGTTTTTTCATTTTAAATATGTTGGCTTATATTCAGAATTTTGGGGAATGCCTACAGCGTTAAAACTTACTCATAATCTTGTAGTGATTAGCAATTTATAGAAATTTGATTTTTTAAAAAAATAGTACTTCATACAAACTGTGCATTTCATGTTAACCTAATTGAAATCCTTGGAGTTTTGCACAAGTGTAACTTAAAAAAAAAAAAATCTAAGCATGTTTTGCCTGAAGGCATTCATATTGCTCTTTTAAAAAATAAAATCTTTGATAAAAGGATAAATTGTATATATGTTGATCAAGATTATAAAAAGTAAGTTACTGGAATACATGCTAGATAATAGTCTTAATTGCAGTAGTGACTATTTGAAAGAATGTTATAACCAAAAGAGGATCTCAGGGGTATTCTCTTTTAGCAAGACTGTATTAAATCAAAACAAGTAATTTAATTTTAATTGCCAGAGTTAGATGTTCTAAGAACAGTTATTACTTGGTATAATGTTTTTTTTTTTTGGTCCTTGAGGGGGGAAAGTTGGTGTAAAGGGATGTGAAAAATAAGTCATGGAGTTTATTTGTTCATAAAGGCTTAATGTTTCTATTTTTAGGAAATTTAAGACAGTGTTTTGAGACATTTTTTAAAAATGAACAATAGCCTTAGAAGTGACAAAACACTTGAAGTTTACAGTATATTTTGTATTATCAAATAATTTAAACATTGGCTTAATTTTTAGAATGTTAACATTAGGTAAGTTCACTTAAAGATTTTATTTGTCAGAGAGAGAGAGGGAGAGAGAGAGAACACAAGCAGGGGGAGTGGCAGGCAGAGGGAGAAGCAGGCTCCCTGCTGAGCAAGAAGCTGGATGTGGTACTCAATCCCAGGACCCTGGGATCATGGCCTGAGCTGAAGGCAGATGCTTAACCGACTGAGCCACCCAGGTGCCCCTAGATAAGTTCTTTACTTGACATCAGGGAAATACAAATCAAAACCACAATGTGATACCACCTCACACCAGTCAGAATCATTAAAATTAACAAGTCAGGAAACAACAGATATTGGTGAGGACGTGGAGAAAGGGGAACTCTACTACAGTGTTGGTGGGAATGCAAGCTGGTGGAGCCTCTCTGGAAAACAGTATGGAGGTTCCTCAAAAAGTTGAAAGTAGAGCTACCCTACGACCCAGCAATTGCACTACTGGATATTTAGCCCAAAGATATAACTGTAGTGATCTGAAGAGGCACCTGCACCCCAGTGTTTATAGCAGCAATGTCCACAGTAGCCAAACTATGGAAAGAGCCTAGATGTCCACTGACAGATGAATGGATAAAGAAGATGTGTAATATATATATTATGCAGCAAAAAATGAAATTTTGGAGCACCTGGGTGGCTCAGTCAGTTAAGCGGCCATCTTCGACTCAGGTCATGATCCCCGGGTCCTGGGATCGAGCCCCGAGCAGGGAGCCCGCTTCTCCCTGTCCCTCTGTCTGATCCCCCTTCTTGTGCTCTCTCTCTCTCTCTCTCTCTCTCTCTGTCAAATAAATAGATAAATAAATAAATAAAGTTTTTAAAAAATGAAATCTTGCCGTTTGCAATGACATGGATAGAACTAAAGGGTTATTATGCTAAGTGAAATAAGTCAATCAGAGAAAGACAATTATATGATCTCACTGATAATATGGAATTTAAGAAACAAAACAGAAGATCATAGGGGAAGAGAGGAAAAAATAAAACAAGACGAAACCAGAGAGGGAGACCAACCGTAAGAGACTCTTAATCATGGGAAACAAACTGAGGTTTGCTGGAGGGGAGGGGGGTGGAGGGATGGGGTAACTGGGTGGTGGACATTAAGGAGGGGCATGTGATGTGATGAGCACTGGGTATTGTATAAGACTGATGAATCACAGGCCTGTACCTCTGAAACCAATACTACTATATGTTAATTGAATTTAAATAAAAAATATTTATAAAAATAAAAAATGTAAAAAAAATTAAAAAACCTATTAATCACCAATGTCTTTAACTCTTAGAAAAGCAAACATGGAACAAATACATATGACTTCATGCAAAGTGCTGTTCACCAATAAAGATACAAAATCATCTGGCTTATAATTCTTTCCTTTAAATTGATAAACTTCAAATAGTATTGCAAACTAAATATATTCTAAATAAGTTACTATAAAACATTTATTATTTAATAATACTTGTAGTTGGCCTTAATGATTATAATAAATGATTTAACAGGTTTTAAAAATTATACTTTTCTAATCAAAAAGAAAGTAAAATAACCTTTGGAAATTTAACTTTTTTTTTTTTTTTTAGATTTCTTTATTTGGTGGCGAGAGTGTGGGGGGTGGGGCAGAGGGAGAGAGAGGGGAAGCAGACTCCCTGCTGAGCAGGGAGCCCAATGTGGTACTGGATCCCAGGACCCCAAGACCATGACCTGAGCCAAAACCAAGAGTTGGACACTCAAGCGACTGAGCCACCCAGCCACCCTGACCTTTGGAAATTTAAAAAGGCATTTTTCCTAAGCTCTTGATCAAGAGGAAATAAAAAAGTGGAATTATGGGTTATTGAAAAAGTAATACATATGAAAACCTGTGGGATGTGGCTGAAGCTATACTCTGAGGCAAATGCATAGTCATAAATACTTTCATTATTAAACATTTTAAAAGGTAAATAAAAATCAAGTGTCCAGAGCTAAAAGTTAGCAGGAAAACCCTATCAAAGCAAGAGAAGAAAAGAAATATAAAACCCAAAATTAATAAATTAGATAATCCAAAAACCAGTATTAAGTTTTAGAAAAGTACCATCAGGTTTTAATAGGATTAGGTATAATCTGTTTTAAGAAAAGAGGAAGAGATTTGAATAGTAAATCAAGTGCGCAGTCTCAGTTAACTAATTTGACTTTTTTTCTCAGTATTTTCTGAAGTCTTGCAAAACTTACATGTATAACTACTGCAATTGATTTGTCAAGTGTTTACTTTCAGTATAAGTCATTCCAATCAAAAACAATACAGCCAGCAAGTGTCTTTTAAGCATTAGTCATTTTTTCCTTTGGAAGACATTTATTTTTCTTTTGCCATGAGATGTAAAATATCTTAATGTTTGATATATTGTATTTTTACTTTAATATACACAGGATGTAGAGGGTTTCCATGGGCATATTTTTTCTGTAGGTGTGTGGTACATACTGAAATTTCACTGTGGGAGAGTGCCTTATTATGTTCTACTTCAGTTTTGATTTTAAGTGGGTGTTTTTTTTCTGTTGCTTAATCTGGGAAAATTATTTGCACTCTTCTGGAGATTCTGTCCCAGAGGAGTTTAGTTTGCATTTCCTGCTGTTGGGTGCTTCGTAGTAATGTTTGCCCATTTTCCCTAAACCAGTTTAGTACAGCACTCTTTCCAGAACATGTACTCAGTGCATATTTGTTGAATTCATATAGGCTCTCAGTGATCTGAGTGCATTTGTTTAATACACTCTTTTAAAGAAGGCTTTTATATTTTCATGTTCTGATAAATTCTTGGATTTTCTAGATTATTCACATCAAAGAAGTTTTATTATTGACATTTGTTTTAATATATGCTAAATTTAAAAGAATGTGAAACTGCTTATGTTTTTTCCCCCCAGTACAGGTTTCTCGGATTATTATGATTTTTCATTATTTGGAAAATTCTGAAATAATTTCTGAAAGATAAAGATAATTTTACTATGTAGGTAGTTTTTTTTAAGCAAATAGTAGTACAGGAAGTTAGACTTTGTGTAGTTTAGACTTATTTTATATAAAATTTCTGATTCCAAAAAAATAGATCTTGTCAAAGTAGACTAAAAAATTCAAACTAAGGAATATCATTGTATGAAGTAACTAGTCTAATTTTTTATAACTTTTCTTGTCCACTAGGTAGGACATTTTTCTTTGATTTCTATACTAATATCATTGAAATATTGCCAGAATTTGTTACTTAACATATTGTCTATATGGCCTTTATTATGTGGAATTTTAAAAATAGTTTGGGATTTATCTTTACTTTTTAGGCCTGAGAATAGCAGATGCTTCATTTTTAATGTATGATACTGAAGGCCCCAAAGTCACAACAAACAACTTTTAAGACCATAGAGAGTTGTAACTGTAGGAGAAAGTTTGCCAGTCTGTTCCTACTAGTGACATCTTCTGTTTGTGCAGCTGTTGACTACAGCAGCTTCTCTTTTTTGCTAAAAACAAAGGATCACTTCAGTGTTTGTGAGTTTTATTGTTGAACTCTGATATCTAGAATTGCACTTAGAATAGAAATCATTGCAAACTTTGATATTTAAGGGCATATACTGTGTATATGTACAGATATCAATTATAAATTATGTATGACACTGTTTTGACCGTGGGCTGCCTAAGTTCATAAAACTCTTACAAAGTAAAATGAAACTAAGTATAAAAACTTGTTGCAACTTTTTACTTGAGCAAGAATTTGAATTTTTTTACCAAAGTAATTTATGAGTTGGTACTATTTGGTGGGGAGGTATTAGGAAACTTACTATCTTTAAATTGTCTTATTTCTTTATAATTATATTAGTATTGTTTCCTTTTCATATGGAAATTTGATATAATCATTTCTTGCTAATGCCTTCTAATACAGATCTATAGAACTGTTCAGAGAGTTCTCATATGTTCAGAAGGACTTTTTAGATTTTTCAAAGATATCCTAAAAATTACATTTTCAGTGTAGTTAAAATGTGATTTAAATTTTTCCTCTTTTTATGCATGAACTATATAAAGCAAGTTTCCATTATCTGTGCATTATTGTTGAAAATCAGCCTTTTCCCCAAATTTCCTCCTGGGGGAACATTTATTAGATTGATAATTTATATCTTACACAAATAATTTTTGAGTTCTGTTGACTATCACAGTGAAAATTACTGACTTAGACTATTAACATTTGAAGGAGTTTTTGCCTTCAGGGTTCAAATTCAAGAAACCAGCTTGAGTTCACAGATACTGTATTCGTAAGTGCAAGTACTGTCTCTATTTCATATTCGGTTAAGAGTATAAAAGTAGATTTCAAAGTTTAATCAGGTAGGAAGGATATTGAATTGATACTACAATAAATAGTTCAGATTTCTTCTCTCTTCCCACCTTTTTACAAGCATTCTGAATATTTCCAGTGGACTCTTTTTAGAGAATAATTTGTCTGAATAAAGGCTATCCTATTGAGCATATCAAGTCTTTAGATTTTGTCTTCAAAGATTTTATTTATTTATTTGAGACAGAATGAGAGAGACAGCGAGCACATGAGAGGGGGGAGGGTCAGAGGGAGAAGCAGACTCCCTGCCGAGCTGGGAGCCCAATGTGGGACTCAATCCAGGGACTCCAGGATCATGACCTGAGCCGAAGGCAGTTGCCCAACCAACCGAGCCACCCAGGCACCCCAGATTTTGTCTTCAGATTTTCTTACATTTGTTACTTATTACCTTTGTGAGAAACATGCCTGACATTTATTCTGGGAACTCTGCCTTGCTCAGAGCTTCCGATAAATGCCATCCTACTGGGTTTGTTGGATAGAAGTTCTAGTTAGGACTATTGCTTTGAGGTAATTGATTTGAATGATTGAAACACTGGATTGCATTTCACTTACTGGTTTCTTAAAGAAGTGTTTAATATCTTTTTAGATTGTGATATTTATGTGGTTTTTAACATTCTACCTTTGAAGAATGTGTCTATAGGTTTTTTCTTTTTAAAATTAAATTTAAGAAATTTGTTGTTAAATAAAGAAGGAAAACTGCATAAAAGCAATGTATAGCTAAATGAATTACAAGGTGAATGCCTTGTAATTATCGCCCAAGTTAGGATATAGAACGTTGTCAGGCACTCAGAAGCTCTCCAGGTACCTCCTCGTGATCACAACTTTCTTTCACATGAGTAATTTCATATGAGTAATTCCTGTCCTGACTTTTATCCCAGATCTTACTTACTTTTCTTTATAGTTTTGTCACCCACATGTGCATCCTAAAATACTTGTTTTTTAAATATATCTTTTAAATTTCTGTAGATATTTTTGTAAGAAAAAATACAAAATAAACTGAGAGTACATACTCTGTGTCTACTGGGAAACTGAAGTAGTCATTTTTTTTTTAATATTTTATTTATTTGACAGAGAGAGATAGCGAGAGCAGGAACACAAGCAGGGGGAGTGGGAGAGGGAGAAGCAGGCTTCCTGCCAAGCAGGGAGCCCTATGTGGGACTCGATTCCAGGACCCTGGGATCATGACCTGAGCTGAAGGCAGACGCTTAATGACTGAGCCACCCAGGTGCCCTGAAGCACTCATTTTTTTCTCCTAGTTTAACTGTGAGCCAAAAGTTTCTTGCCTTTATGTTAAGTTTTTTTTTTTCATTAATCTTGGACATTTTCCTTCCTTTTAACTAAACCATACTAATCTAATTTCCTGAAATGGATAGAAATAGACTATTTTTTAGACTAGTCAAACAAATACAAAGTGAGTATCCTTCAGAACTCTGTTTAATGATTTTCCCTCCTAACAAAATTAGTTAAAAGCATTGTTTTGTCTGAAGAGCTACATTTCGTACTACCAGCTTTATTTTTGGACTCAAGTCTGACTTCCTTGTACTCTTGATTGTTTTAACAGCTTTAGTTACGTAAGAAATGATTTCATTAAAATGCAATAACTTCTGATAAGTGTTTCCCTGTTTTATTTGATGGCTTTGCCTAAATAATCATATTTAGTTATTTTAATTTGACATTGCTGCTCCTTTGGATGTTTTCTAATACTGAGGAGATCTAATTACTGTTTGTAAATACTGACTCTTCCATTGTTAAATTGTGAATTTGTATTAAGTTTTTTGCTCCTTTATTAATAGTGTGTTTTACTATCTCTTTGAAGAATGTCAAGCTCTCAGCTGAGGTAGAGCCATTTATTCCCCAGAAGAAGAATCCTGATACATTTATGATCCCGATGGCACTCCCAAATGATAATGGAAATGTTTCTGGTGTAGAACCAACTCCAATTCCCAGCTACCTGATTACTTGTTATCCATTTGTGCAGGAAAACCAGTCCAATAGGTAATTTGTTTCTTATTATTTCCTTTTTTGTGAGGGGTGGGTAGGAAAATACAGAAATTGGCAAGGCATACTTCTTCATTTTTTCCTTTTGTAATTTTTCCTTTTTTTAGGTTTATTTATTATTTTTTTTTGTAATCTCTACAGCCACATGGGGTTTCAATTTACAAGCTTGAGATTAAGAGTCCCATGCTCCACCAACTGAGCCAGCCAGGCGCCCCTTCATTTGTAACTTTTAAACATTAGCCATTTCCCTTTTTTAAGAGAAATGAATAAAACCAAATGAAGTAGAAATTTGAAAATTGTTAACGTGCGTTATTTTCTCATTCTTTTTGAGAGAAAATGGAGTTTTTTGGGTATATCTCCTACAATAAGTCATTAAACTTACTTTGAAATAAATTGATATAAAGGGAGGAATGAATATTCAGAAAGTGGTTAATGGAAACCCTTTTAACTTCCAGGACAATCGGGCATAAGAAGAAAATACCAAGGGATAGTTCTTAACATTGAAGTGTTTATGGTTAACATATATTTCTGGACTCTGATTCTAGTTTAAATTTAGCTTCTGTGCTATAGTCACAGGGTGATTTAGCAAAATGCTTGCAATTCAGATAATGCGTGACTTGGTGGTTAGGGTGTAACTTGTGATAATCGTGATAGCCTTTTTAACCCTGCTTAGACTATCTGAGTGATTAGTACTTTGTTGGTGTAGTTCATGTTATTGCTTTATTAAAAGTACTTTCAGCCTTTTACAAATAATATCACATATAGAAAATTATATTTCTCTAGCACTCTGGGACAGATGGATGAGGTAGCTGGACTCGAGCCTCTGCTCAACCACCCCGAAGGCAAAGGCAATCAATATTTCTGCACACCTATGAGCCATCATGTGGCACACTAGTTTGCCAAGGCACATTCTTTCAGATATTGTTGATGTAAGAGATATGAGGCCACTAAGCTACTGTATGAAATATTAAATATTCAGGTTAATAATCTCTAAAACTCTATAGTTTTGGGGATTAGACAAGAATAAGGGATCCTTCTCAATTGAGGTTAGCATTATGTCAAACAATTTTGACCTGTATAGGGCTACGTTTGAAGTGACTTAAAAACCAAATTTAATACTATTTTTTTGTATTTGACAAAATGGCCAAGTGTAAAGTACAGTCAATTTTTTTTTAGCATACTAAATAATCTTTGAGAATTCACGAGTAAACCAGCCAGCAGATTAAAAGTATTTTTTTAATTATGGCAGTGAACATTTTTCCATTGTGCTTGGTTATGGGAGTAGTGAGGAAAAGCTCAGTGCTCCAGCTCCCCATGGCCACTCATTCTTCTGCAGCAGCCTTCTGTAAGGACTGCTGAGACAGGAAGAATCTTGCTGATGCTTTATAGGAATTGCACTAGAAAAGGCTCTAATGCTAGGGATAGGATGGCAATGGACAGGCTTACCTCTTTCTCTTCTTTCCCTTGGACCAGGAACCTGCTTCCATTGCCAAGGAGGGGAGCCAGGAAAAGAGCTTGACTTGGCCAAATGGTTCGGGGAGTATGGGAGAGGAGTAGGAGGCCCTGGGACTGAGCTGAAGAACAAGAGATGGAGGAATCAAATCACCCATTGTAATGATCACCTTACACAGGGATCACCTTACCCTGCTTTTTGCAGAAGGCCATCACAGTAGTTAGCATTGGGTGGGAACTTTGGACTGCCTTTGTGTGCAGATCCAGCAGCTAGGTGTTTAACTTGTAGGCAGAAATACCCTGAGGAGGTTGAGGAGAGAGTTGTAAATAAGAATGGTATGTACTTTTAAAATTTTGGAATGCAGTAGACTATCAGGTTGAATTCCTTTATACTGTCATTTAAGTTGTTACTACATGTATATAATAATCTCTAATTATAGCAAAGAAATTTATAAGGTGATAATTTTGTCTCCTTTTTATTATGAAGGCACTGTTCTGTACTTTTTTAAATTAAAATGAATTAAGAGGTTTTGCTTCAGCACTACTTTCAGACTTGTCAATCGATTTGTTCCTTTTTTATTTGATTTTAACAGACAATTTCCGTTATATAACAATGATATACGATGGCAACAGCCCAATCCAAACCCTGCTGGACCATACCTTGCCTACCCCATTATATCTGCTCAGCCACCTGTTTCTACAGAGTATACATATTATCAGCTGATGCCAGCACCATGTGCCCAAGTTATGGGATTCTATCATCCTTTTCCTACACCTTACTCCAACACCTTTCAGGCTGCAAATACTGTAAATACTATAACCACAGAGTGCACTGAGCGTCCAAATCAGCTTGGACAGGTCTTCCCATTGTCCAGTCATCGAAGCAGAAACAGTAACAGAGGACCAGTTGTACCAAAAGTAAGTGACTTATTTTAATTGGCTTTTATGTTTGATATTTCTGTTAATAATAGTAATTTGTTACTTGTATTGATTAGCCTTGATGCTGAATTTACTATAAAACATTTCATTCACTATTATAAAATAATCAAGGGTAGAGCATTTATAAAATAATTTTTCCTGTTTTTTATTGTGTCTTATTCTTAATCGATGATATGATTTACAGTCGTATTCTGGTTCCTTCAGAGAGTTTTATTTAATCGTAATACACAGATATTTCCAGATTATTTTAATTTAGTGATAAAAATTACATAGCGACACCAGTGTTTATAAGTGGTAGGTTGGATCCATGCCAGTGGTGTTGAATGACTAATGCACTTCCTATATTTCAGTCTTCAGAAATCAGCAGGAGATATTATGGAGAACAACATTTGTGATTCATTCAGTCCCTTCAACTTCATTGTTGCTATTCTGTGAATTTTTAGTAGCAATAGCACTTTGTTAGTCATGTATTGCTTTACTGTATTATATGAACACAGGGAGGGTCTCCTAGGGCTGAAGAAAATGAAAGATAAATGTGTGAAACCACTCTTAAGACCAGTCTTTTGACTAAGTAAAAAAAAAAAAAAAGACATGAAGGCCTTGAAAACACAAGAGATTTAAGATTTATTCTAGGTTAACTATATCTTAACTAAAAGGTTACTTTTATTTTGAGGCCTTAACATCAAAGCAAGTAAGAAGAAAAGCCATGTTTCTTCTCAGCGCTTTTGAGCTAATGGAAGGTAGAGTGATTTCTTAAATGCATCTGTGGCTCTATCATCAAGGAGTTGATGCTTTCCTAGATTCCATTAGCCCAGCTTCTTCTGTGAGAAGTCTTTGCTGGCTTTTGGCATACTTTTTACAAATTAAAATACAAACATGCAGCACAGTTTGCTTTAAAAAGCTATTAGTATTTGTTCATGAAAACACTGGGTCAAGGGAAGTTGTTTTGGGACCTCTGGAGAATGTAAGGAAACAAGTATTGGAAATAAGGTAGTAGTATATAACTTTCAGGTGGTGAAGAAACATGATTTCTCAGAGTGCATTTCCAGCTCTTCAGTTTAGGAAGTTAAATTCAGAGTTCTGTTGTATAAATCGCTATTTAAGTGATGAATACTTCTGTTTTAAAAAATGAAGGAAAGGATCAGTTTTTTTTATATTTTCTTTCCAAGCTCTAAAGCAGAATTGTTTTTGTACTTTCTTGCTATCATGAAAGGAAAAATTTATCCCTTGGATAAGCTACTACCCTTTTTGTTACTCTTCTAAATAAAAATTTATAACCCCTTATATAACATGATTATACTTCTATCATTTATTAATTATTGATTGAGAAAATATGAAGTACAAGTAATAATTTAAAATGAATTAATATTTTATTAGTCATAGTAGTGTTAACAGTTATTTGAAAAATAGTATCAATGTGTGTGTATAATACATCATTTAATGTATAATTAAATGCAGATAATGTCATGAATTCCTAATACAGTAGCCCTCTTTCCCCATGGGTTGGAAGCCACTAATTTAGAGCATACATTTAGGTGTGTTTTATAGTAGATATGTATTTTATAATGTTTAGTACATTGAGTAGGATTTTAAGTTATTATTATTATTATTTTTTGTGCTTAAATCAGCAACAGCTTTTACAACAGCACATAAAAAGCAAAAGGCCACTGGTGAAAAATGTAGCTACTCAGAAAGAGACAAATGCAGCAGGTCCTGATAATCGATCAAAAATTGTGCTTCTGGTAGATGCTTCACAGCAGACTGGTAAGCAAGAGTGTTTATGTATACATCACTGATTTTTATTTGTTTTCATGTATTGACTTTATGATTGTAGACTATACCACTTTTCAGGATTCTAGACTTTCATTCTTTCATTTATGCTGACACTTTGTGAAGTTCTCTAGGAAGGATAAAAGCAGTCCATGTCCATAATGTTCTTTCAACTTGTTTGCTGGCTAATGTGCAGTTTTGAGGAGGGTTTGAGGTGTCCTTATCCCCATATAGTAGTGGAGCAGTTCAGAAATCAGAGATGGAATATTACAGACATTGTAAGAATTTGAGGACTCATTTTGGCAGAAATTAAAATCATATGTTTTTTATAACTAGTTTAAAGCCCTTCATAAAATACTCTTAATATTGTATAATATCTTTATAGAAAGAACTTGGCAAGTTTTCTGTGCCATATTTTAGCATAGATCTGAACCAAACCTGTCAGTGGCACCTATATCCTGTCAAGAAAAATTTTGGACTAGTTGGATATCATTTTGTCCAGAATTTTTTAGAGGACTGTATAAACTTTAAGATGCTTTAGCCTGGTAATAGATAAAAATATTTTCCAGTTTATATCATTAAATTCCAGTTTGTATCTCTGATCTCAGCTTAATAGCTGAGAAATAGACCCATAAACACAGTAAATAACTATCTCCTCACCCATTGTCATTGGTGCTAGTAAAAAAATTTTTGTTAATGATTGAAGGCCAAGAATTAGATCTGCTCAAAGGCACATTTACTTTTTACCCCTCTGTAGACTCCACTCTGGCTTAAAATAAATTTGATGGTGCAAACTTTCATTTGGGCTGTACCTTTTCTTTTGTGACATCAGTTCAGTTATTTTTTTTTACAATTGCTTAGATCCATTAGGAGTAAGAAGGGATCTGGGAATCCGTTAAAAAGCAATCTTCTTGCTAGTACAGTCATTGTGTGTAGTTTGTAGCCATAAAGCAGTGAGATTAATGGACTAACAAATGCTTGGAGAGGCTATAGAAAGAATCACAATGTAATATATTACAGAGTTTTCTGTTTTGGTTATTCCTAGTCATAGTGACTTCTACATGCTTTAAACCCTGGGACTGCTTTTAAAAATCCTTACTTCTTTAGTTTGCTCACTTAGTGACCACAAAGACAATCTTCTGAAGCATAAGAATTAGAAAATGAATAGATGATCCATTAGCAAAACAAAATGGCAGCCTACTGAATGGGAGAAGATATTGGCAAATGATATATCCAATAGGGGTTAATATCTAAAATATTTACTCAATTCCAAAAAGCCCAGATAATCCAATTTAAATTGGCCAGAGGACCTGAATAGACAATTTTCCAAAGAAGACCTACAAATGGCCAGCAGACACATGAAAAGATGCTCAACATCACTAATCATCAGGGAAAAATACAAATCAAAACCACAACAAAATAATCACCTTACACCTGTTAGTGTGGCTAGACTCAAAAAGACAAGAAATAACAAGTGTTGTGAGGATGTGGAGAAAAAAGAACCCTCAGATAGTGGGAATGTAAATTGGTACAGCCACTATGGAAAACAGTATGGGCGTTCCTCAAAAAACTAAAAATAGAAATACCAAATGATCCATTAATTCCACTACTGGGTATTTTACCCCCCCCCAAAAATGAAAACACTTATTCGAAAAGATATATTCACTCCTATGTTCATTGCGGCATTATTTCCAATAGCCCAGATAAGGAAGCAATCCAAGTGTCCATAGGTAAATGAATGGAGAATGGATAAAGAAGACATGGTATGTATATACAATGGAATATTACTCAACCATAAAAAAGGATAAAATCTTGCCATTTGCAACAACCTGGATGGATCCAGAAGCTATAATGCTTAGTGAAATAAGTCAGATAGAGAAAGACAAAAAATGTATGATTTCACTTATATGTGGAAGCTAAAAAAAAACAAACCCTGCAGAAATAGACCCATAAACACCGAGAACAAAAACTGATGGTTGTCAGAGGGTTGGGGGTAGCTGATGGTAGCTATGCTTGTTGTAAGCAAAGCATAACGTATAGACGCTTTTAGCATCACTGTGTCGTACACTTGAAACTAATGTAACGTGTGTCAATTATGCTTTAATAGAAGTAAAAAGAGAAAGAAAAGTGAAGGTAAAATTTGATTAGAAGATAATACCTTTTATCAGTATTCTTATTTAGTTTGTTTTCAAATTCTGAGGATTGTACATTCTATCAATATTTTTGTTTAATTTGTTTCTAATTTCTGAGGATTAATTGGTATCAGTCACAGGTAGGATGAAATATTAGAACTTAAAGGAATTGTAACACATTTTTTTCTTGAACACAAGCTTGTACTTAATGAGTTTAACAAGATGATTAGATATCATACAAAAATTAAGTGCATTTCAGTGTGTTACAAACAGAATTTGAGAAAAGATGCCATTTATGATAGCAACAAAAATATAAGTTTCTGGGAATAAACTTTATAAAAGATGTATAAGACATTTATGCAGAAAATCTTTATGGTAGGACATTAAAAAAAAAAACAACCCTAAATATCCTGTTCATATAGGATGATTTGATACTGCAAATGTCATTTTCCCCAAAGTCAGTCTGTAGGTTCAGTGCAGTTCTAATCAAAATTTTAACAGGAATTTTGTGGGAACTTGATAAACTAATTCTAAAAGGACCATTTGAGAAGAAAAGAGCTTTTTTTCTAAATATCGAGACCTATTAAACTATCTTACTTCCTATAGGCTTATGCAAAAAAATGCAGTATACCAAAATTAGAACAGGGGACCCAGAAATAGATTCATATGTATGTGGAAATACATGTGGAAAATAACACAGATAGCATTACAGATCCCAAATTTACAACCCGTGCATTAAGGACAAACGGGAAAACCCGTTTGTAGAAGAAAATATAGGCAGATATCTTTATGACGGCAGGGAGGAAACTCTTTCTGAAGTAAATTCTGTCTATCAGAAGTGAGTGGAAGAATGAGCCAGAAACTTGGAAAAGAGTTTTTTACTATGCCTATCACTGAAAAAGTATTAGTATGAAGACATAAAAAATTCATATGAATGAATAAAAAAACTGATCCTACCTTGTTCTGAGGCTCTGGGACACACCAGGGGGCTGAAACAGTTTGGCAGGACTATAGGAATCTTTCTTTTGACCCAATTGTCCTTCCCCTGTGAATGTAGCTAAAATGGATATATTTCCCTAGAAAGAAAAAGGACTATTTGATGAAAGATCCAAATTGCAGTATCACAGTGAAGCTTCCTAATGTTTAATAACAGGTGACAAGTCAAGAGAAGTGTAGAACATCCACTTAGTGGAATAATACTGCCTTCTCACATTATAATTATGAAGAACCATACATAATATTAAATAGCCCGGGGTGCCTGCGTGGCTCAGTCATTAAACTGCCTTCAGCTCAGGTCATGATCCCGGGGTCCTGGGGTTGAGCCCCGCGTCGGGTTCCCTGCTCAGTGGGGAGCCTGCTTCTCCCTCTCCAGTTCCCCCTGTTTGTGTTCCCTCTCTTGCTATCTCTCTCTGTCAAATAAATAAATAAAATCTTAAAAAAAAATTAAATAGCCCAACTCAAAATTGCATTAATGCTGTGTAAAAATTATGGGCGGAAATATAGAAAAAGGAAAATTGTTATTTGTTAGGGTAGGAGGACATTGTAAGAGTTTTTTTTAATGTCTTTTGATTACAATTTGTGAACTACAAAAGTAAGAGACAACTCAGTAGAAAAATAGGCGGAAGTCAAACAATCCAAAAATAAAATTAAGTATTTCACAGTAGGGAAAACATTAGTGGCTAAAACCATCAGAAGAGATACCAAATCTCATTATTAGGCAAGAAAATACAAATTAAAACCCACAATGAGCCATCTTTTTATATCTAACAATTGGCAAAAATTATAGCCTAGCAGACAGTATCAAGTATTTGGTGAATATGTGGATCACTGTGGATATTTATATCTTGCTGTTGGGTTATAAACTGTTTTAAACAGTTTGACTGAAAATGATTTGGCAGTACTGAGTAAAGTCGAATATGTGTATGCCATAAGGCCCAGCAGTATTTATCTTAAAGAAACTTCCACATGCACACATACATGTTCAAATGTCTGTGTAAGAGTGGTTACAGCAGTATTAATAATGCAAAACCCCAAAACAGTCCCAAGCGTCCCATCAGTGGTACAAAGGATAAACACAATGTGTGGTATGTTCATCATACCCAGGCATTCTAGATTCCAGTGACATTAATGAATTACAGCCATATGCATCAGAATCTCAAAACTAATGTTGGGGGAATGGGGCAGACTAGGAAGCAAGTCACAAAAGAAAATGGACAGTATAAATTCATTTTTATAAAGCAAAAACTGCAAAATGACATGATTTATGTTTTAGGAGTACAAAAATCCATGAAAAAGCTATTTTAAAAAGGGAGGAAATGATAAACACAATTCTATATGGAGGTGACTTCTGGGGGAGGAAGAGGATGCAGTGGTGGACGGGGTATGCAGTGGACTTCAAAAGGATTAGTGATGTTATTTTTCTTAAACGGGTAATGGTGGTTTGTTTTAATATTTATACAAATACTCTCTTGTCATAATAAATACATGTCATAAACCAATTTGTCAGGAACATCTTACCTTTTGATGATCTTCTCCAAAAAATTTTTTACTTGTTTCCTCCATTTACGAAGTTAGATACCTTCATTTTCTTATGACCTTAATGATAATTTAACAAGAATTTATCAGTTTGGTCCTCACAAAGAGATGTCACACCTTCCTTGCTTTATAGATTTCCCGTCGGATATTGCTAACAAATCTCTCTCGGAGAGCTCTGCCACAATGCTCTGGAAGTCCAAAGGCAGGAGGAGAAGAGCGTCCCACCCTACTGCTGAATCCTCTAGTGAGCAGGGGGCTAGTGAAGCTGACATTGACAGTGATAGTGGCTACTGCAGTCCCAAACACAGCAACAACCAGCCTGCAGCAGGGGCTTTGAGAAATCCCGATTCTAGCACCATGAATGTATGTAACACTGCTTTGATTTCTTTATCGTTCATCTGTGTCAGTATTATCTTTGTATCTTCTCTAAAGCTCAAGTATCTATTTTCATTAACAATTCCCATAGTAATAGAATGGATCAAAATGTATTTTGTATATTAATATGAAAAATATATATGGAGAAGTATTTTTCTAGGATGGTAAATAAGTATGCTTCACACTAGACTAAGTTATGAAACATTTTGCAAGGCATATGGTGTTGACTCTTAAGCAGAAAATAATTGTCTTTTTTGTTTTTATTTTTAGCATGTGGAATCATCTATATGTACAGGTACTTATTTTCTGCATAGTGTTTTTGCTATACTTTCTTCTTTGTCCATGTCAGAGTTTTGCTTTTAAGCATGAAGCTTGCTGATACTGCAAAAAATTAGAAGTCTTCCAAGAGATTCACATTACTTTGAAAGTACAGTTGGGCTGATAAAACTTAGAAAATTTCTCAAATGAGAAATTGGGGTATTCTGCAAGATGGCACTTCTGTTACTAAGAACTGGAATACTACTTAAAGTCTGTAGAGAAATTTCCAGTTTTACATGTATAGTAACTGACTTTCAGTACACAAAGTTAAGGGATAATTTAGGTTTTGGCATCTTTCATAAATAAATCATATTTTTAAATCTCACTGGTTGCAGGTAGTGTAAATTGGTCCAATGTAACGTGCCAGGCAACTCAGAAAAAACCTTGGATGGAAAAAAATCAGACGTTTTCTAGAGGTGGAAGGCAGACTGAACAAAGAAATAATTCACAGGTAATTTGAATTAGGTTGGAGAAACTTGAATTATTGTATAAATGGTATAGTGGTCTTGAAGGGCAGTGTCCTTAATTTTTAGAGATGCATATTGAATTATGTCATCATAAAATATCATGATATCTGTAATCTTAAAATGGCTTAGCCAGTAAAATTATTATTTAATGGAAAAAAAAGGCAAAATCTTGACTATAGGTGATGTGTATATTGTGCTATTATAGGTGTGTGTATGTTGTGCTATTTTCGACTTTATTGTATTTAAGAAATAGATTTGGATATTTCATACTTTTAAAAAAGAATATTCTCCAATCCTGTTTCATCTGCTGTGACTTTTTCTTATTCATATACAAAATTTAAAAGCATTTTAATGCCATAAATACTGATTCTTTGAACTTTAGGACTGCGGCCTTGTTCGTTTGTTTTCACTAGACCTATAAGCTATGCCCTCTGTGCTTGTTGCAGGGCCAGAGCAATTGCTGCCTCACACTGTAACATAACCAGACTAGGTGGCTTCCTGGTCTTGGGGAACAATAGCTAGCTGCCGTACAGCAGAGCAAGTTAACACACTGCCACGGATTCCCAGTAACTGTCTTGCTGCGTTGGTCATCTGTGAAATCAGGGAGTCGTTTGTTGATGAGCATTTTTTCTTTTTTTTAGATAGTTTTTAGATAGACTTCTTGGATTCCTTAAATCTAGTTAAGGTATTAAAAGTATCATATGGGGGCACCTGGGTGGCTCAGTTGTTAAGCAGCTGCCTTCGGCTCAGGTCATGATCCTGGGGTCCTGGGATCGAGCCCCGCGTCGGGCTCCCTGCTCAGCAGGAGGCCTGCTTCTCCCTCTCCCACTCCCCCTGCTTGTGTTCCCTCTCTCACTGTGTCTCTCCCTGTCAAATAAATACATAAATAAATAAATTTTACCCCCCAAAAAAAAGTATCATATGAATAGATCTGTGGGTGAACTGAAATAAGAGTAAGTTACTAATGGATTAAATGGACCAAATACTTGCCTGCTCATTTGCTTCCCTGAAATGAAGTACATTAGATGCGCCCTAACATTAATTAGACTGTCAGGAGAACAAGCAGAATAATGCCCTTTCCCCTATGGTTATTGCAAAAATGAGTCATTGTTTGTGGCAGGCATGTGAGGCAGTCTAGCTTTATTTGATTAGAAACAAAAGAGCTAAAACAAAAATTGTTTATATACATGAGATAAACAAAATCTACAAAATGTTTAGTTAAGTGCTGAAATTTTATGTTGAAATCATAACTTGTTAGACTTTGGGTATACATAGTCCACTGGCGAGGAAGTAATACAGCTATTGAGCCTCCAAACTGGTGAGGAATAGTAAAAGAACAACCAAAAATTATGCAAATACATGTAGTATATTAGGTTTTGTTTATTTTGTATCTCTCTTCATTCCAAAAGACCTGGAGTCAGATGTTGAACAATGTGTTTTCTACTTCTGGTGTGTTGTTATACTTATTCTTAAGTATGTGTTTGATTTGTGATGTGCAGAATCTTTTTCTTTCCTGTTAAATCAAAATATTTTACCCTTTGCAATTTCTGATTGTTTTTAGGCTTAAAAAGTATTTTAGAAATGAAATATTCACTTGTATTTTCCACTACTTTTTTTTTTTAAGATTTTATATATTTATTTGAGAGAGAGATGGGGAGAGAGAGAATGAGTGGAGTGAGGGGCAGAGGGAGAGGGAGAAGCAGGTTATCCGCTAAGCAGGGAGCCCGATGTGGGGCTCAATCCCAGGACCTGAGATCATGACTTGAGCCGAAGGCAGACGCCTAATCAGCTTAAGCCACCCAGGCACCCCTCCGCTACTTTTTTATAGCATAATGTTGTAAGAACTTTTTATCTGAAATTTATTTTGATGCATGATATAATAATGATGTAGATTTTCAGAGTAGTTAACCAGCTGTTCTAAAATTGTAATCCATTCCTTTCTCTGTTTGCTAATTTCTTATGTCTTAGGTGCTGTTTCTGGGCTGTTTTGTTCCATTTATCAGAATTTGGTATCTGTACCATGCTGTTTTACCTGTGATTTTTAATATTTTTACCAGTGTTTTAACACTTGAACAGACAGGTTCTTTCTATGCTCTGTCATAACCTTAATTTTAAACAGTGGACAGAATCTAAAAATTTAAATTTTAAAAAATGGTTTTATTTTGTGAATTGGTTGAAAAATGGGACAAAAAAGATTATACGATGAAAAAAATCTCATTTTCACCCTGTCTCCCCTTGTCTTCTTTTCCCTATATCTGTCCCACTTTGAGTAGTTTCTTGTGTATTTTCCAAGTTTCTTCATGTCATTCTAAGTAAATACAATTATGCATCTTATGTTTTATCCACTCTGTTCTGTGCTTTGCTTTCATCACTTAACAATGTATCTTGGAAACATTTTCATATTATTACAAGAGGGCTTCCACACTTTTTAAAAATAACTCCTAATGTTTGGAGCATAGATATGCTTGTTGATTTCTGTAGTCTTCCTATTAATGGACATTTGAGTTGTTTGTAATTTGTTGCTGTTACAGACGTGCTGCAGTATCATTTAGAAAGGTGTGTGTATAGCAATAAAGTAAATTCCTAGATAAGGGATTGCTGAATGCAAAGGTAAAGCCACTTCTGTTATTTGATAATATTGGCAGATTATACCATTTAAGTCTCGACAATAACGTGGAGAGTGCCTTTTTCCATATAGCTTCAGAAATCATGTGTTTTCAGGATTTTGGATTTGTGCCAATTGGGTGAAAATGGTCGTTGATATTGTTGAGCATCTTTCCATATATTGTTGAGCATCTTTCCATGTATTTATGGGCTGTTTCTGGTTTTTTCTTAACTTGTCTGATCATATCTTTTGCCCATTTTTTTTTTTTGTATCTTGATCTATTTTTTTTTTCTTTTTGGTATATTTTTAAAATCAGTTTCTCCGTCAAGCTCTTATCAGATTTAAAAAAAATTTAGGAGCCTTTAGTTTGTAATATGAATTACAAATATTTTGCTAGACTTTCATTTCTATTTTTGACTTTGCTCATTATTATTGCCATATACCAGTGCATGTTTTAAATAGCATTAAGAGGTTTATAAGTTGAATTTATTGTTTTTTAAAGTGGCTTCTGGGTTTTAAATCATAGGAAAGCCCTGTCCTTACTCTAGGGTTATAAAGGATTTGCTTGTTTTCCACTAGGGTGTTTATGTTCTTGTTTTTTTTACATTTAATCTTTATTCCATTTGGGTTTGTCTTATGCATGGTGTGAGATATAGTTCCACTTCGTATTTTCCAAGTGGGTACCCAAATCTCCAGCACCATTTATTGAAAAGTCTATCTTTTAACTGATTTGATATTAACCACCTTCATCATCTATTAAATTCCCAGGTATATTGAAATCTATTTTTGGAATTTCTATTTTGTTCTGTATTAGTCATTAAATTAATCTATCAGTTTAGGGAGGATGGGTTACCTTTGTGATGTGGCATCTTTCTATGCAAAAAACTGTATTCCTATTTTTGAGTCATCTTTTTAGGAGATAATTGAAATACATGCAAATTTGGTTCTCATGAACTTCGTTGGGACCATTAGTTTGGGGGTTTTAATTTAATCCTGGAGCTTTATGTCTCCCAAGTATAAGAAATCCAGTTCCATTTGTTCCTTTTAATTGTATTAATGTTTGTAGCAACATTAATGTATACATAGTAAATGATTTACAACAGGGTTTTTTTTTGATATAATTTTAATGCCTTTGGAGAGCAGGTTTGCATTTACTTTTTTGTCATAGTGACTGTCCACAGAAATGAAGAGGTATGCTCAGGAATTATTCTCTTGCTTTTTGGTCATCCCTGTCTTGGGGCTTATACTCATTTTAGTATTAATAATTTATGTGAATTAAGTTGGTTTTTTTTATTTACCTAGACATTATAAATTGCATTTGGTTTACCAGTCTTGTATGAGCTTCTTTTCTTGGGCCAGTTTTTAAAATATTTTACAAAAATTGCTAAATAGTGAAGTTGAAGTAATTTTACAGAGAATATTCATATAGCTACCAGTTAGATGCTAGCTAACGTTTTACTGAGATTTGTTTCATCATGTGTATATTCCTCTGTCCATATCACTATCCATGTTTTTGAGCCAATTTTAAAATGAGGTAAATATTTAAAAATAAGAAACTGTTGGGTATCTGGAAAGTTATCTAGTTATAGGAGGTAGCCCACTTGTCACAGTGCATATTCTGAGGAAGAATTAAACTTGGTGTATGACCATCTTCTCTGGCTTATTGTTCTGCCATGCAGCCTACCTCCCGAAAGAGCATAAAAATTCTATTTCTTAAAAAAAAATCCTATTTCTTATCAGCAAGTTGTTTTGGATCAGTTACTTAGTATGGGAATTGGCTAGGTGGTTCCATGTCTTTGTGTGCATAATTTTGATTTCATCATCCAAAGCCTGTGTATCAGCACCTTCTGTTCTAGATCTGCTTCAGGTTCTGTTTACTGTTAGAATTTGGTGGTAACTGGTAATGAAGATCATACTTTTCACATCTTCTGGGTATCCTGGTTAAGAGAGGTGTTTCATGTTAGCTGCATTTGGGTATTTAAGAGGAGGATCTTGAAATTGTCTCAAGAATCTTGCCCTTACAACAGTCGAACATTTTACAGATTTGTTAATGGGGTAATAATTTACAGATTGGATGAAAATTTTGTTCTAAATCTCTTTTCTTGGAAATAAGAGTTTTAATTTTTTACCTTTCTTAGGAATTTTTTTTTTTTTAAATAAAACCACAGATGTTAGAAGACTTACAATAGTTTAATAAAAAGGTAGGGTGCAGTTTCTCCCAGTGATAGCATCTTGCAAAACTGCAGTCCAGTGTCACAACCTAGATATTGACATTGATACAATCAAGATAAGAACAGATCCATCACTGCAGGGATCCCTCATGTTTCCTTTTTATAGCCACATTCCTTTCCTTTCCTGGCCAGCCTCTTGTTAACCCCTAGAATCCACTGATCTGTTGTTCCCCCCTTTATATAATTTGTCATTTCAAGAATGTTTTACAAATGAACTCATACAGTCCTTTTAGGATTGGCTTTCTCACTTTCATGGTTCTCTGGGGATTCATCCAGATTATTGAATACATCAGTAGTTTGTTCCACTGGGTGGCTGACTGTTGTTGTGCAGTAGGGATGTACCACAGTAAGTTTAATTATTCTCCCAATCAAGGACATCTGGGTTGTTTCCAGTTTTTGGCTATTACGAGTAAAGCTGGTTAAACGTTCATGTATGAAGTGGGGGAAGGAGGGAAGTAACTTGCATTATCACATTTTTAATTTTCCTTAAAATGATCTTATTTGTCAAATGCTCTTTAACCTTTTATAATAAATTACGCACTCATTGAGTTTTATACTTTTGTGTACTTTTCTGTAAGTATATTATATGTCAGTAAAATGTTCACTTAAATAATATATTTTTTTCTTTTGGTGCTTACTTAGGTTGGATTCAGATGCCGAGGACATAGTACTTCCTCAGAAAGAAGACAGAATTTGCAAAAGAGACAAGATAATAAGCAATTAAACGCCAGTCAGTCTCATAGAGGCGACTCAAATTCTGAATCTTTATATTTTGAGGTATTTTTTCAGACTCTATTTGTAAACTATTAGAGTAAATGTTCCCATTAAGAAATTAATTTTCTTACATTCTGATAAGTACTTTTTATGTCTTAACCTGTGACTCTGCTATTAGATTATAAATTATTTAGAAGTATTGATTCATTTTTGTCCTGGAGATGTATAGTTAGTCTAATATTAACTTCATTAATGTCTATTTTTATAACTTTCGTCATGAGTATTCATTTTGAGGTAACATGTAGAGGTAGAACTTGATTTTATGTGCATTTCTCCTAGTATGAAACTTTCTCCCTAATTTTTGTTATTATTGTTTAGTCTCTTTGTCAAGTTTTTTAGATTTGAATGGTTCAGTCTAGGTAAATTGTGCTTCTAGCCAGGAGGATCTTGGAGAAGAAAAAAGCTATTTTATTTTCTCTAATAGGCAGAAAGTTTGTATACTGCTTGGAATATTTTTATTTATTCATCTAACTGGCTCTTTTTTTTTTTTTTGGCGGCCTGTTATATGTGTAAGATAAGGTGCTGTGAATGATACATTAAGTGAGTAAACACAGTAGTCTTAGGGAAGTTGGGGTATAGTAATGTAGATGCATACACACCTAGTACTTGCTTGGGTGTGGTTGGAGTTGAAAGAAGGGACAAGTCCCTTTGGGTTTGGAGTAGGGTGGAGGCAATCTTTGGAATAGACTTTAAAGAATGAGTAGAATTTGGTTGTGTCAGGATAGTGAACATCCCAGGTAACTCATTTGAATAATTCTTTTTTGTTGGATCATAGTTTCTATAAAATGGGTCAATAGATGGCAGTTAAACTGGAAAATGTGCTTGAGGCCAGAGACTAGAGATGAATAATATGTTAGATAAGTTTAGTAATTGACCTAAAGGACTTAAGAGTGCATCTCTATTAAATTATTGAGAACATGTGGCAGATTTATTATTTGCACTTAACCATATAATTGGTTCCATCCATATACTTAGTTAAAAATATTAGATACAATTTTCACTATAAAGGAGGATATTGGTTAAGAAATTGAATAGGATTTTCTTTTAAATTTTTAAACTTTTAACCTTATTTACAGGTATGTGTAGTATTGCAGGACAGGGACTATATTTATGAAATTCATATTAAACCATCTGTTGAAAATATTTTCCAGATTATCTGAAATATGATAAAAACCCTTTTGTATTTCTTTTCAATTACCTATCCATCTTAAAAATAGAATTAATTAATTAAAATGGACACAGAAATCCAATAAATGGACATGTATAGATATGCCCCCATTGTTGAATAATGAAATTAACTATGTTGTAGCATGTGAGAAATGGGATTTCCTTTTTAAGACTGACTTTAGTTTAATATTAGAATTTTAAAAATTATTTCCCCATTTTTCATTACTCTTAAGCATTATAAAACATTTTTCTGAATAGTTTATTGCTTTGAACTGTTTTTACTTAAAATGTGAAATTATTTCAGGATGAAGATGGATTTCAAGAACTAAATGAGAATGGAAATGCTAAAGATGAGACTATTCAACAGAAACTTTCTTCAAAAGTAGTAAGTGACTCTTTTTAAAAAGATAAGCAAAATATTTGAATATCCTTTGAACTGTGGCTATACTGAAAAGAAGTATTATGGGTTAGCATAAAGACATGTGGGGCACCATGGTAGAGAAGAAAACCATGTATTTGGTACTTAATATTTATTTTCAGTATAGCCAGAACAAAGACACTTTCCTATAAAATCCATAGTTCTTTTACAGACAAGAAAACACCATTAATTAAAGGATATCGTATAGCATGCAGTCCATTTCCCCTGTTGTTGCAAAACTTTACTTGGGAGTTATTTCGTCTTGAGACCAAGATCCGGACAAGGGTCACCAATTGCATTAAGCTGTTTGTCTCTTTATTATTTCCCAGGCTGGAAGGATCCCACCATCTCACTCTGTTCTTTATGACATTGAATCCTCAAAGATTCCAGTCCAGATATACTGTAGAACATCCCACATTCTGGATTGTCTTTCCTTATGGTTAGACCTTTATGGAATCACTAACAGATGTTTTTGTCTGGTTATCCTAGTTGGATGATTTACCTGAAAACTCACCAATCAATATAGTTCAGACTCCAATTCCCATTACCACCTCAGTTCCTAAACGTGCAAAAAGTCAGAAGAAGAAAGCTTTAGCAGCGGCCCTTGCCACAGCTCAAGAATATTCAGAAATAAGTATGGAGCAAAAAAAACTACAGGTATTTATTCATTTTTATGAACAGGTGTAATTGGTAGGTTTGGGGGAATGGACAGAAGGAGTGACAAGTAAAATCATCATAAATTGCTACAGTTTAATACTATCACAAAAAATAAATGTTCCATTTACCTTGCAGGAAGCTTTATCAAAGGCAGCTGGAAAAAAAAATAAAACCCCTGTGCAGCTAGATTTGGGGGATATGTTAGCAGCTCTGGAAAAACAACAACAAGCGATGAAAGCACGGCAGATTACTAATACCAGACCTCTGGCATATACAGGTGATCTCACTATCTGAGCAATTCACTGTTTGGTTTTGGTAATAGTTTTTGAATATTGTTAATCTTAATTGCATCTATCTAGAAAATCCAGAGTCTACTCACCAGCTCCTCTCCTGTTACCCTCATAGCTCGCATCCTTATAGTACACTGTAGTAGCCCACTGTTACCTACTGCAGGCTATCTTAAAAGGAGTATCTTTTAAAAATATAAACAGGATTATATCACTCCACTGCTTAGAACTCTCCAGTAGCTCTTGATCTCACTTGGAGTAAAGCCAGATTCCTAAGGCCAGATCTTAGCTGATCCTATGACATTTTTGCCCCATCACCATTCTCTCTGACACACACTGCTCTAGTCAGTCAGCCCCCTCACTGTTCCACAGACACACCAGGCATGCTCCTAGCTCAATATCTTTGTGCTTGCTAGGTCTTTTCCCTGAAACTCTTTCCTCATATACCAGTGTGGTTTGTTCTCGTACGTCCTTTAGGTCTCTGTTCACATGTCAGTTGGTGTACATTATGAAGCAGCTAATGTTTTTCTTCTTCAGAGGTTGAAATAAGAATCACAAGTAATTTGGCTTTATAACTTTTAAATTGGATAATAGGAAACATAGGAGTTTTGATCAAGAGGTGTGCGCGCGTGTGTGTGTGTGAGAGAGAGAGAGAGAGAAAATGAATGATTCGGCTTTCTACTGAAATGGTAATGTATATTTTAGTAAACCTTGTCAAATTTAGAGTTCAGCAGCTCTTATGTGCTCCCTCATTTCTCTCCCTAGCCTTTGTTGTAGCGGGAGAGGAATAATATAAAGGAAAGGGAAAGGCACCAACAAAAAGCCTGATGTTAAGAGGCAGAAGTGGAATATTCTATTTCTTCTGTTCTATGTAAAGGGTCTGTTGTTTTTAGACAAAAAGATATTAGCAGTGTATAACTTTAATTCTGTCTGCAAAATGTTTAAATCTATAGCTAGTTACTTGTCCAGTATAAACCTTAGCTTTACTATTAGTAAAAATAATATTGAATGCATACTAATCTTTTAAGTTGAATGTTGCTGAGTTGAGTAGAGTGGCAGTTACATCTCAGTAAAGAGTAAAGGACTATAGCAGTGGAACTGAGAGTTAGCAGTGTTCTGGAGGCAGTATGGCCTCATGGCGACAAGCAGGAGCTTTGGAGTTGAGCTGCCTTAATTTGAATCCTGTTCTTCCATGTATTTCCTTGGCAACTTATTTAACTTTGCTATGCTTCAATTTCCTGACATTAAGATGGAGGTAATGATAGTACCTGCTACAGGGTTATTTTGAGGAGTCAGTGAGATGATGCATGTAACCTGGTTAGAAGATTATAGTCACTCAGTAAATGTTAACTGATTACTGTGGAGAAGAGATTGTTAACCTTTGATACTTCAAATGGCTTCATTGTTATAACTTTGATTCATTGACTACATGTTGATATATACAGTTATAGAGATCTATATAGAAAGCATGGTGTGGAATTATAGATTAAGATATTCCTGTGGTCAAAGGTTTATAATCTAGTTGAGGGGAAAGACATACACAAATAACTAATAAAGAACAGTGCCTAAGGAAAGATACCAGCCAAAGTTTTATGAACTTGCAGAAGAGAAGAGTGATTAATGTCAACAGGGAGATTATGGGAAGACCGTTACGAATGCTTTCATGTATGATAACATTTGGACTGGGCTTTGAAGGGAGAGTAGGATTCTTATCAGATGGAAATGAGATTAACCCCTAAACTGCCACCAGTGTTTAAGTTGGAAAGCATTGATTACAAAGAAATTGAATTTCTTGGGAAGTCCAAGAAAAGAATGAGACTATTGTAGATAACGTAAAAGGATTGTGAGGAATTGATGGGGTTGTTGTTTTTTATTTAACTGATGGAATGTGGAAACAGGTCAAAGATGACTCCATGACTCCAAACTCTCCTAGTTAGAGGATTGTGGTGATTTTGATGATATCAAACAAGGATTATGGAAGAAGAGTTTTGTTGGGAAGAACAGACTCCAGCCCTGTTGTATTTGAAATGCTAGTTAGGGAGATTCTGGTGGTTCCTACTTAACATGTAGTTATGTATGTACATTTTAGTTTAGAAGTCCTTGAGTTTTGTTTTTTAAGATTTTTTTTTTTAATTTATTCATTTGAGACAGAGAGAGAGTGCATGAGTAGGGGAGAGAGGCAGAGGGAGAGGGAGAAGCAGACTCCCCACTGAGTAAGGAGCCCGACGTGGGGCTCGTTCCCAGGACCCCGGGATCATGACCTGAGCCAAAGGCAGATGCTCAACTGACTGAGCCACCCAGGCGCCCCAAAGTCAGTGAGTTTTAAATAGAGATGGATGTATAGCTATGGAAATACATAAGGTTGTCAGGGGAAAGAAAAGTTAGGAAAAACATATTCAGGAATAAAGCCTTGTGGAATGCTCAGACTTAAAGGACAGCAAGAGGAAGAACTAAAAAAATAGGTTTGAGAAAGAGTAAGAAAAATAGAGTGTAATGTCATACAAGGTGAGGACAGAATTTTGAGGAAGAGGATGTGGTCTTATCAAATGCTGAAAAAAACTAGATAAGAGAATTAGATTTAGCGATTACAAGCTCGTGTGTGATCTTGACAATAGTGGTTGTGAGTTCGTGGGTAGGGCAGAGGCCAGATTGTTATGATCTGGGAGGTGATAATGAGAAAGCAGATTATTTCAGGACCTCTGGGGAAGATGGCGGGGTAGGAGGATCCTAGGCTTACCTCGTTGCTTGGATACAGCTAGATAGCATCCACATCAGTATAAATAACCGATAAAGCAGACTATTGAGAAGGAAAGGGGAGTGATAATACCTTAGCTCGAGGGGAAGCCAGTCAGGGAAAGGGTCTTGTTGGGTTGTCAGTTTTTTGGGTTTTTTGTTTTTCTTTCTTCTATATACAGGAGATTTTTAGCTTCTTATTGGGAGTTAGGGAAAAGAGGCAGGGGTCAAGGAGGACCTTGAAAGATGCAAGGGGAAAGGGACAGAGCAAGATGCTTGAGGAATTAATCCTGAGATGGGATTAAGAGGAGAGGGGGTGATAAGCCTTGGACAGGAATTAGGATGCCTACTGCCTCCTCGTAGGTGGCTTATATGTTTATATTGGATAGCAGCTCTCAGGGAAGTAGCAGGAAAGCTTTTTTGCTGCTAGAGTGAGAGGATTGAGATTAGTCTTTGGACCTGTTAAAGGACTGGGGTAGCCACTAGAGGGTGAGGTTATCAATCAGGTATAAAAGAACTTCTGAGGTATAAAAGAACTACTAAGAGTGCAGCCAAAGAGGAAAATCATTCTTCACTGGCAGGCTGAAATGAGGAGAGGAGTGACAGACTGTGTTTTATATAAGGGTGATTCTTATGTAAGATTCAGTAGGAATTAAGGACAGGTGCAAAATTTTGAAATTTCAGAGGTTGAGTGGTTCTGCTTGGAGACCAGTTGCAAGGAATTGCATGCTTGAGGGTCGCTGTGGTGGAGTAGAACTAATAATTTATTTGTCCCTGCTTTGGATTGCTAAATTAGTTAATTGCATTTGGCTTTGTCTTTATCTTATGGAGGCTAAATGGATGCATAAAAGCTGTATCTGATAAACACTGCTTGGCCCTGTACTACTCCTACTATTACGATGTCTGTTTTTCCCCACAAGAAGAGGATGTTCTTGTAGGTTTATCATTAGAAATTTTCATAATATGTGGTGTTGGTAATAATAGTAAAACTAATGTTCTTGTTTGTTTTTAGTGGTTACTGCAGCTTCTTTTCACACTAAAGACTCTACTAACAGAAAACCTTTAACCAAAAGTCAGCCCTGTTTGACATCCTTTAATTCTTTGGACATTACTTCCTCTAAAGCAAAGAAAGGAAAAGAGAAGGAAATTGCAAAACTAAAACGGCCCACAGCACTTAAAAAGGTAAACCAAAATCTGGGGATGTATATCTTACAAGGTAAATAAGGATTTAAATCTGTTTTGCAAAAGTAGTTGTGTTTCAGCCAACAGATTATTATGAGATAGTCATAGGCGTATATCTTTATGATGACTAGTTAATTGGAGGTTGGGGATATCGTCAGCATCACGATTATCTTTCTGTATTGAATAAGACCCTGGACGATGAATTTCTGTAAGGTTAAAAAAAAAAGAAAAGTTAAACATTTAGCATCCAAAAAATTGGACCGTAGGAATCAGAAGCTCTGGATTCTGGTACTAAATTACATAGTTTTAGGCAAACCTTTCTTACCCTTATCTTCTTCATCTGTAAGTCGGGATAATATCTGCTCTATTTAATTTAGTATCGTTAGGAGCAGAATGAGATAATCCATGTCCAAATAATTAAAAACTATAAAATGTAAATCTATTGTAACTGTAAGACCTGGTTTTCACACTTTTTATTTTATCCATTTTTGTGGAAACTCTAGTTTGTCAGTCAGGATTTAAAGGGGGAAACAGATGTGGTTTGATATCTGTAGCATTATTAGCATAATTGCCTTCCTTTATTTTGGATATAGTACTTCTTTCAACTAGTGTCTAAAATTACATTTACTTTTTTGCCAGTCAGTTTCTTTGTAGCCAGCTAAACGTGTAGCCAACCAAACTCCTCTTGTCCATTTGTAAGTGAACTATATCTGTGTAATAGTGAACATTTTCATCATTCAATACACTAAAGAGTGATCAGTAATTAAAGACCGGTAATGACTTTTAGGTTATTTTGAAAGAAAGAGAGGAAAAGAAGGGCCGTTTAACTGTGGACCACAACCTTTTGGGATCTGAGGAACCAGTAGAAATGCACTTAGATTTTATTGATGATTTGCCACAGGAGACTGTTTCCCAGGAAGGTAAGATCACCCCTTTCTCCCTTATCATGGAATGGTCCAGAGTATTTTAATTGATAAGCCATCACTAGTTATTATCCTGATTGCAGGATATGCTCCATATTTTATCTTACATTTCTTTATTTTTGAGGGTGGTTTCTTTTGAAGATTCTTTTGTAGGGAGATATTTAAAAGGGGGAAGGAGCAGGTGTTATATAGCAGGTTTGTGACATTTTCAAGGCTTAAGGCCTGGATTTGTTGTAAATACTAATAATTATGGTCTCATCATGCATCCTCTATAACTCATAGTTCTTTTCATTTTGTCTTCTTTTGTATTTAGAATACTAGTGGCTATTTTCTTCACAGGACTATTTTTCAGTGGATTGTTTTTGTTGATTTTCTTTCTTTCATGAATTAATACATATACCACAGTGAGTGAGTAGAGAATTACAAAGCCTCTTGTAGTTCAGAATTCAGTTGGTCAATAAGCTTCAGTCCCATATGATTTTAGGTAGGACCTAAGCAAACATGCACATTCCTTCTGATATTTTTACTACTGTGGAAGAGAGATTTTAAGAGATACCTGCTAGATCCCTTTTTCTGCTGATATATGTGTATTCTGTTCTGCAACACATTTAAGTCAAGTTTTACACATATTAACTGGCAGTGTTCCATTGTGTTTAGAAAAGAGTTTGTTTCTAAAGATTGTTCAGCTAGGACATATTTAGTTGGGATTCCCCTTTACTCTCAACTAAATACCCTTTCCTTTGTATTTAGGTTTATCCATTTATTCAAAAATGGATAAATTTCGACATTCAGGTGTTTATTGAACACCTATCATGTGTACTTTAGTAACTGGGTTGGGGTTGGGAAGGTCAGGAAATGTAATAAATGTAATAAAGATGAAGAGTGGATTGGTCCTGCTACAAAAATCTTATCCTGGTAGGGAGACAAGAAGATACATATGTAACTTTGCTAATTAGTGGACTGGAATACAAATAATAACTCATTTCCTGAGTTTAGCTATTTAGGAAAGAAGCAGCAAATGAAGGAAGCAGTCCGGTCAAGAGATGGTATCTTAAAAAATGAGGCTGCCTGAGCACAGAAGCAAAGACCAAATGAGAGAGAAACCAGGGTGGTGTCTGAAGAAATCAGGAGGGGTGTGGAGAGAATGAGTGAGGTAGAATTCATCATTGCCAGCAGCAATGGGAATTTTTAGACAGTTAAGAAAAGTGAAGAAACTAATAATAGTAATGGATGATATGATCTGGAAAGAGGTTCAGAAGTTATTACCTTTGTTCTTCAATTTAAATCCTCTAGAATACATGTTTTACATCATCTCTTATGTAGAGACTTATAGACTGTGCTTGTTTCTTAAGAGTATGTTTTAAGAGGTAACAGGAAGACTTCATTTTTATAGAATGTGAGAGATGTTTGTGATATAAACAATGCCCAACTTGTCAGCTTCTGGAGCATTTGAAAGTTATACAAAAGACAACTGCCATTCTAAGTAGTGTTGATCAATATATAGTCACTTTTTAGCATTTGAAGTTTGTAAATTTTTTCCCCTCACCGCACATCTCCACAGATGCTGGACTGAGCATGCCCAGTGATACTTCACTTTCTCCAGCAAGTCAGAACTCTCCATACTGTATGACGCCTGTGTCACAAGGCTCTCCGGCTAGTTCTGGCATAGGCAGTCCGATGGCATCTTCAACAATAACCAAAATCCACAGCAAAAGATTTAGAGAGTAAGTTTTAATCTCATTATCCGAGGTTGAATAGTTTAAGTATCTTGATTGTAGCTCTGAATGCAGTATTGTCATTACATGGTGGGTTGAGCATACGAAACTTCAAAGATACTTAAGTTCTTTCAAATTTTTTTAATACCTAGTTTTCTTTAAAACATTTGGCTTCTGTCAGCTATCAGTGTTCATGTGAAATCTCTATTTTATTTTTTTTGTTCTGTTTTTTGGGGTTCTTTTGTTTATTATTAACATATAATATATTATTTATCTCAGGAGTACCGGTCTGTGATTCATCAGTCTTACACAATTCACAGCACTCAGCGTAGTACTTACCCTCCCCAATGTCCATCACACAGCCACCCCATCCCTCCCACCCCCCTCCACTCCACAACCCTCAGTTTGTTTCCTGAGATTAATAAGAGTCTCTTATGGTTTGTCTCCCTCTCTGGTTTTGTCTTGTTTCATTTTCCCTCCCTTCCCCTATGATCCTCTGTCTTGGTTCTCAAATTCCTTGTATCAATGAGATCATATGAAACTTGTCTTTCTCTGATTGACTTACTTTGCTTAGCATAATACCCTCTAGTTCTATCCACGTCATTGCAAATGGCAAGATTTCATTTTTTGATGGCTGCATAATATTCCTGTGTGTGTGTGTGTGTGTGTTGTGTGTGTGTATACACCACATCTTCTTTATCCATTCATCTCTCCGTGGACATCTAGGCTCTTTCCATAGTTTGGCTATTGTGGACATTGCTGCTATAAACATTGGGTTGCATGTGCCCCTTCGGGTCACTACATTTGTATTTTTGGGGTTAATACCCAGTAGTGCATTTGCTGGGTAATAGGGTAGCTCTATTTTCAATGTTTTGAGGAACCTCCATACTGTTTTCCAGAGTGGCTGCACCAGTTTGCATTCCTACCAAGGGTGTAGGAGGGTTCCCCTTTCTCCACACCCTCGCCAACATCTATTGTTTCCTGACTTGTTAATTTTAGCCATTCTGACTGGTGTGAGATGGTATCTCATTGAGGTTTTTGATTTGTATTTCCATGATGCCAAATGATGTTGAGCACTTTTTCATGTGTCTGTTGGCTATTTGGATGTCTTCTTTGGAAAAATGTCTGTTCGTGTCTTCTGCCCATTTCTTGATTGGATCATTTGTTCTTTGGGTGTTGAGTTTGCTAAGTTCTTTATAGATTTTGGATACTAGCCCTTTATCTGATAGGACATTTGCAAATATCTTCTCCCATTCTGTCGGTTATCTTTTGGTTTTGTTGACTGTTTCCTTTGCTGTGCAAAAGCTTTTTATCTTGATGAAGTCCCAATAGTTCATTCTTGCCCTTGCTTCCCTTGCCTTGGGCGATGTTTCTAGGAAAGAGATTGCTGCTTGTGTTCTCCTTTAGGATTTTGATGGATTCCTGTCTTACATTTAGGTCTTTCATCCATTTTGAGTCTGTTTTTGTGTGTGGTGTAAGGAAATGGTCCAGTTTCATTCTTCTGCATGTGGCTGTCCAATTTTCCCAACACCATTTGTTGAAGAGACTGTCTTTTTTCCATTGGATATTCTTTTCTGCTTTGTCGAAGATGAGTTGACTGTAGAGTTAAGGGTCCATTTCTGGGCTCTCTATTCTGTTCCATTGATCTGTGTGTCTGTTTTTGCACTAGTACCCTACTGTCTTGATGATGACAGCTCTGTAATAGAGCTTAAAGTCCAGAATTGTGATGCCACCAGCTTTGCTTTGCTTTTTCAACATTCCTCTCGCTATTCGGGGTCTTTTCTGGTTCCATACAAATTTTAGGATTATTTGTTCCATTTCTTTGAAAAAAGTTGATGGTATTTTGTTAGGGATTGCATTAAATGTCTAGATTGTTCTAGGTAGCGTAGACATTTTCACAATATTTGTTCTTCCAATCCATGAGCATGGAATGTTTTTCCATTTCTTTGTGTCTTCCTCAATTTCTCTCATGAGTATTCTATAGTTTTCTGAGTACAGATCCTTTGCCTCTTTGGTTAGATTTATTCCTAGGTATCTTACGGTTTTGGGTGCAATTGTAAATGGGATCGACTCCTTAATTTCTCTTTCTTCTGTCTTGTTGGTGTATAGAAATGCAACTGATTTCTGTGCATTGACTTTAAATCCTGCCTCTTCACTGAATTCCTTATGAGTTCTAGCAGTTTTGGGGTAGAGTCTTTTGGGTTTTCCACATAAAGTATCATATCATCTGCAAGAAGTGAGAGTTTCACCACTTCTTTGCTGATTTGGATGCCTTTTATTTCTTTTTGTTGTCTGATTGCTGAGACTAGGACTTCTAGTACTATGTTGAACAGCAGTGGTGTTAGTGGACATCCCTGCCATGTTCCTGACCTTAGGGAAAAGCTCTCAGTTTTTCTCCATTGAGTATGATATTCGCTGTGGGTTTTTCATAGATGGCTTTTATGATACTGAGGTATATACCCTCTATCCCTACACTGTGAAGAGTTTTAATCAAGAAAGGATGCCATACTTTGTCAAATGCTTTTTCTGCATCTGTTGAGAGGATTATATGGTTCTTGTTCTTTCTTTTATTAATGTAATGTATCACATTGATTGATTTGCGGATGTTGAACCAGCCTTGCAGCCCAGGAATAAATCCCATTTGGTCGTGGTGAATAATCCTTTTAAGGTACTCTTGGATCCTATTGGCTAGTATTTTGGTAAGAATTTTTGCATCCATGTTCATCAGGGATATTGGTCTGGTAAATCTCCTTTTTGATGGGGTCTTTGTCTGGTTTTGGGATCAGGGTAATGCTGGCCTCATAAAATGAGTTTGGAAGTTTTCCTTTCATTTCTATTTTTTGGAATAGCTTCAGAAGCATAGGTATCAATTCTTCTTGAAATGTTTGGTAGAATTCCCCTGGAAAGCCATCTGGCCCTGGGCTCTTGTTTGTTGGGAGATTTTTGATTACTGCTTCAATTTCCTTAGTGGTTATGGATCTGTTCAGGTTTTCTGTTTCTTCCTGGTTCAGTTTTGGTAGTTTATAGGTCTCTAGGAATGCATCCATTTCTTCCAGATTATCTAATTTGCTGGAATATAGTTGCTCACATTATGTTCTTGTAATTGTTTGTATTTCTTTGGTGTTGGTTGTGATCATTCATGTTTTATTTATTTGGGTCCTTTTTTCTTTTTGATAAGTCTGGCGAGGGGTTTATCAATCTTAATTCTTTCACAGAACCATCTCCTAGTTTCATTGATCTGTTCTCTTCTTTTGGTTTCTATTTCATTGATTTCTGCTCTGATCTTTATTATTTCTCTTCTCCTGCTGGGTTTAGGCTTTATTTGCTATTCTTTCTCCAGCTCCTTTAGGTGTAGGGTTAGGTTGTGTATTTGAGACAAAAGTGCTTTGACCATAAATAGATTCTTTTTAGATCATGTTTATAACTAAATTTGGGAATTTGGCCTTACATCCTACACACAGTGCCTTAATAAGGGGTTTTTTCCTCCTCAAATGCTTTTGCTTTTTTGTTTATATTATTGGCCTTTCAGAAAAAGACCCCTCTCTAACCAATCTAAAACCCTGTTACATGAAGTGAACCTATTACATAAAACTGCTTGTTTTTCAGCAAATATTTCTAAGTTTTAAAATGCCTGTCAGTGAATAATATTGAACTAACAGTTATTGCTGTGAAGGATTTTAGGATTTTAACATTTGTGCGGATTTTACATTTAAAAATGACACATGAAATAATCCTGGGGTGAAAGTAAAATTGGTATGAATCCAAACCATATTGGTTTGTTCTGTTCCTTTTTTGTAATTGAAGTGTAGTAATACACAATATTATATTAGATTTAGGTGTACTATGTAGTGATTTGACATTCATATACATTATGAAATGATCACGATAAGTTTTAGTTACCATCTGTCACCATACAAAGTCATTAAAATATTTTTGACTTCTTTATTTTATAACTGGAAGTTTATACTTCTTAATCCCCTTCACCTATTTTACCTGTAACCCCACTCCCTTCCCATCTGGCAGCCACCATTTTTTTCTCTCCATTTATGAGTCTGTTTCTGTTTTGTTCACTTACTTCGTTTTTTAGATTCCACATGTAAGTGAAATCATATGATATTTGTTTTTCTCTGATATATTTCACTTAGCATAACACCCTCTGTGTCCACCCATGTTGTTGCAAATGGCAAGATTTCATTCTTCTTTGTGGCTGAGTAATATGCCACACATAGTATATAATATTCCACACATAGCCACACCCCCATCTTCTTTATTTATTCTTTTATCTATGGACATTTAGGTAGCTTCCATATCTTGATTTATTATAAACAGTGCTGCAGCGAACATAGTGGTGCATATATCTTTTTGAATTCACGTTTTTGTATTCATCAGGTAAATGTCAGGAAATGGAATCGCTAGATTGTATGGTAGTTCTGTTTTCAGTTTTTTGAGGAACCTCTGTAGTGTTTCCCGTAGTGGCTACACCAGTTTACATTCCCACCAGTAGTACATGAGGGTCCCCTTTTCTCCATGTCCTCGCCAACACTATGTTGACTAAAAGTGGCAAGACTGAACATCTTTGTCTTGTTCCTTTAGCTGAGTATGGTATTAACTGTGGGTTTGTCATATATGGCCATTATTATGTTGAGTTACGTTCCCTGTGTACCTACTTTGTTGAGAATTTTTATGATAAATGGATGTTGAATTTTGTCAGATGTTTTTTCTGCATCTGTTGAGAAGATCATATGATTTTTATCCTTCATTTTGTTAATGTGTATGATGATTAATTTGTGGATATTGAATTATCTCTGCATCCCTGGAATAACTGCCATTTTGATCATGGTGTGTGATTCTTTTAACGTATTACTGAATTTGGTTTGCTAATATTTTGTTGAGGATTTTTGCATCTGTGTTCATCAGGAATATGGGCCTATAACTTTCTTTTTTGTAGTGTCTTTGGTTTTGGTATCAGGGTCTCATAAAATGAATTTGGTAGTGTTCCTTACTTTTATTTTTTGGAATAGTTTGAGAAGAATAGGTATTAACTCGTCTTTAAATGTGTGATAGCGGGGCACCTGGGTGGTTCAGTTGGTTAAGTGTCTGCTTTCGGTTCAGGTCATGATCCCAGGGTCCTGGGATCGATCCCTGCTTCGGACTCCTCGGGCTCCCTGCTCAGCAGGGAGTCTGCTTCTCCCTCTGCCTCTCCGCCCAGCTTGTATGCTATCTCTCTCGTTCACTCTCTTTCTCAAATAAATAAAATCTTTAAAAAGAAATTTAAAAAAAAATAAATGTGTGATAGTATTCATCTGTGAAGCTGTCTGGTCCTGGACTTCTGTTGGGATTTTTTGGATTATTGATTCTATTTTATTACTAGTAAACAGTGTTCACACTTTCTATTTCTTAATGATTCAGTTTTGGAAGATTGTGTATTTCTAAGAATTTAACCATTTCTTCTCAGTTATCCAGTTTATTGATGTACAATTTTTCGTAGTAGTTCTTTGTATTTCTGTGGTATCAGTTGTAACTTCTCTTTTATTTCTGATTTTGTTTATTTGGGTCCCCCCTTTATTTTCTTGATGAGTCTGGCTTAAAGACTCATTATTGTCCTTTTTTTTTTATTGAAGTATAGTTGACACACAACATTACATTAGTTTCGGGTGTGTATAACATAATGATTTGACAAGTCTGTATGTTACGTTTACTACAAGTTTACCACATACAATGCTATTACAGGATCATTGATTATATTATATTGATTATATTTCCTGTTATATTTCCTTTTATCCCCATGACTTGTTCATTCCATTACTGAAAGCTTATATTTCCTCTTCTCTTCACCCATTGTGCCCATCTTCCCACCCTTTACGCCTTCGTACCCATCAGTTCATTCTCAGTATTTATGGTTGTTTTTTTTTTTTTAATTTGTTCACTTGTTTTGTTTTTTAGATTATACATGTAAGTGAGTTTATATGATAGTTTTTCTCTGACTTACTTAGCAAAATACCATCTAGGTCCATATAAATATTATTTATCAGAGTACGGTTCTTGGTTTCATTGATCTTTTCTGTTGTTTCTTTTTCAGTCTCTATTTTACTTAGTTCCTCTCTGACCTTTATTATTTACTTCCTTCTGCTCACTTTGGGCCTTACTCTTCTTTTTTTAGTTCCTTTATAAAGGTTGGATTGTTTTTTGGAGATTTTTCTTGTTTCTTAGAGTAGGCCAGTATCACTATAAACTTGTCTCTTAGAACTGTTTTTGCTGTGTCCCACGGATTTTGGAAGTTGTGTTTCCATTTTCATTTGTCTCAAGATATTTTTTAATTCCTTCTTTGATTTCTTTGACCCATTGGTTGTTTATTTGCATGTTGTTTGGCCTCCTCTTGTTTGTGTTTTTTCCAGTTTTTTTTCCCCTTGTAATTGATTTCTGGTTTCATCCCCTTGTAGTTGAAAAGATGCTTGATATGATTTCAGTCTTCAATCTCTCTATTGATGTAGGTGGGGTGTTATTATGTTACTGTCAGTTTCTACCTTTGTGTCTATAAATACTGCTTTGTATATTTAGGTGCTCCTATGTTGGGTATATAGATATTTATAATTGTTATATCCTCTTGTTAGATTGATCCCTTTATTATTATTTAATGTCCTTCTTTGTCTCTTGTACAGTCTTTGTTTTAAAGTCCATTTTGTCTGATGTAACTATTCCTACCCCAGCTTTCTTTTTGTTTCTGTGTGCATGGAATCTTTTTCCATCTCTTCACTTCCAGTCTGTATGTGTCTTAGGACTGAATTTAGCCTTTTTTTTTTTCCTTAGAGAGAGAGCATAAGCAGTGGATGTGTGGTTGGGGGATGGGGGGAAGCAGAGGGAGAGAGAGACACAGAAATCATGACCTCAAGCTGAATCAAGGGTCGGATGCCTAACCGACTGAGCAACCTAGGCACCCCTGAATTGAGTCTCTGATAAGCAGCATTTTGATGGGTCTTGCTTTTTTATCCATTCAACCACCCTGAGTCTTTGATTATAATAATTCTTCCATTTACACTTAAAGTAATTATTGGTAGGTATGTACTTATTGCCATTTTTCCCCGCCCTGCAGTGTTTTATGTTTTGACATCCTGCTTTATATCTTTATCTTTGTATCCCTTAACAAAATATTGTAGACATCATTGATTTTACTATTTTTGTTTTTAACCTTCATACTAACTTTTAAGTGGTTGATCTACACTACTTTTGCAGTATGTTTGCTTTTACCAGTGAGATTTTTTTCCTTTATAATTTTCTTCTAGTTGTGGCTTTTTCTCTTCCACTTAAAGAAGTCCCTTTAGCATTTCTTATAAGGCCAGTTTAGTGTTGATGAGCTCCTTTAACTTTTGTCTTTAAACTCTTCATCTGTTTTTCAATTCTGAATGATGATCTTGCCAGGTAAATTTCTTGGTTGTAGGTTTTTTCCTTTCAGCACTTATATGGTGACATTCTCTTCTGCCTGCAAAGTTTCTGTTGAAAGATCAGCTGATAATTTTATGTATGTTCTCTTGTATGTAACTAGTTGCTTTTCTCTTGTTGCTTCTAAGATTATCTCCTTATCTTTAATTTTTGACATCTTAGTTATTACATGTCTTAGTGTAAGTCTCTTTGCATTAATCTTGTTCTTGGCTCCCTGTGCTTCCTGGAACTGGATGTCTGTTTTCTTTCCCCAGCTTAGGGAAGTTTTCTGCCATTATTTCCTCAAATAAGCTTTCTACTTCTTTCTCTCTTCTTTTCCCCTTATGGGACCCCTATAATGTAAATGTTAGTCTGCTTGATGTTGTCTCAGATGTCTTAAACTATCCTCATTTTTTAAAGTTTTGTCTTCTTGCTGTTCAACTTGGGTGACGCTCACTACCCTGTCTTCCAGATCACTGATCATTCTTCTGCATCATCTAATGTGCTTTTGATTCCCTCTAGTATATTATTTTATCTTCTGCTCTGATGAGTTCTTTTTGATAGTTTGTGTCTGTTTGTTGAAGTTCTCACTGTGATCCTCCATTCTGCTTGAGTTTGGTGAACATCTTTATGACCATTACTTTGAACTCTTTATTAGGTAGTTTACTTATCTCCATTTCATTTCATTCTTTTCTCAGGTTTTGTCTTGTTCTTTCCTTCGAAACCTATTTCTCTGTCTTCTCATTTTCCCCGACTCTCTTTGTTTTTATGTATTAGATAGATGAACTATGTCTGAGTCTTGATGGAGTGATCTAATGTAGAAGGCATCCTGTGGGGCCTTAAAGTACAGTCTCCCCTGGTCCCCAGAACCAGGCACTTCAGGGGTGTCCCCCATGTGGACTACATGTGTCCTTCTGTTATGGCTGGGCTGTGACTGCTGGGTTCACACTGGTAGGTGGGTTTGGCCTCAGATGCAGCTGGCTGAAAGGCCCTGCAGTAATGGTTGGGGGCTTTTGGTGGTCGGGGCTGTAGCTGCTTTGGGAGGTGTCAGTCTGAGGCTCCCTGCTGCATGGCAGGGCAGGAGCTGCTTTGTGGGGATGCTGATCCCACTCAGGGTCACTTGCTGAGTATGGTGGGATGGGACTTGTTTTAGAGGGGGCCTTAAACCTGGCCTTGGCTGCCCACCAAGTCTGGTGGACTGGGAGCTGCTTTCAGGGACCATGGGATCTGGCTGAGACTACCTGCCAGGTGCAGTGGAGTGGGAGCCACTTTGAGGGGGATGCGTACGGGGCCCAGCATTGTTAAGTAGAGTGGGTCTGCAGGGGCATGCTGAAGCAGGGCAAGTGGTATTAGCAAGGTAGAAGAAGAGTGTCAGAAATGGCTCCCACCAGTGCTTCTGTTCCAGGAAAATGTTCCCATAGATCCCTGCCCCTTCTGCACATGCCCTAAAGTTAGCAAATCTTCATGTGTGGCCCAGGCGCTTTTCAAAATGCTGCCTCTATGCTGGGTCTCAGAGCCAGTGAGTTTGTGCCTGTGCCCTTTAAGAGTAGAGTCTCAGTTTCTTTTAGCCCTCTAGCTCTCCTAGAGTTAAGCCCCATAGATTTTAAAAGCCAGCGTTTATGGGGCCTCATTTTCCTGATGCAGGTCCCCAGGGTGGGCATGCTTGATAGAGGGTTTGAACCCTTTGCTCCTTAGGAAGGATGGCCTCTGCGTTTGTAATATTCCTCCTGTTTGGGAGTCACTGAGCAGGGGGTGTGGATCCTGTCTAGAGCCCTTTTCTGCCTTTCCTACTTGTCTGGTATGGCTTTTTCTATCTTGAGTTGTGGAAGAGCTGTTTTTGCTATTTGTCACATCATTCTCAGAGAGTTGTTCTGTATGATGTTGTAATTCTGGTATGTCTCTGGGAGATGAGCTTGGGATCTTACTGTTCTGCCATCTTGATCCTTCCATCCTGTTCCTTTTCTTTAATACTCTTGTTTTTGAGCTAATTCTTTTTGTCTGGATTTGGGAAGTTAATTAAATGTCAGATAATAGTTGTGGAGCAAAGGAAACATTTGGGGAGTAAAATGTTACATATGTATGAAATAAACAGCTTGAAAGAAAAACGGAATGAAGAAAACTGCATTTTTGATTTTCTATTTTCTAAGTGCAGTCTTTAATTTTGCATACTTTATTTTTCCTCAGTCTATATCTTCTCTTCTGAAGTGGTGTCACACTTATTTACTTATTTAAACACTACTTATTTAAATATTTTTCACATAAAGAAAAAAATTTTCCAAAACAATTTTTTTCCACTAAAGAAGGGCAGACCTAGTATTTTTCTACTATATAATATAATTCAGAAGTGGAAATTTACTTGCCTGGTTAGTCTTAGATTAGAGATTATACCACATCTCCCTGTTAAGTACCTTTTTATAGTAGAGGTTAAGGATGAGAACTTGAAAAATAGAGTGTAGAGGGAGAAAGTAAACTTTGATGACTTCCTTATCCCTGCAGTTAAGTACTTTAGTGGCCTCACTCACTGCCTGTCTGTTCGCATTATAGCCATACATAATCTCACAAAGAGCCTCATTCATTTGCTTTGCTTGCTATAAGGGCATGTGACTTTTACCTCAAGGCTTCTTTGATTTTGGCTTTAATCTGATTACTGAGTTCGTCCTTCACAGTCACAGATTTTCATTGTTAGAGGAGCCGTTGAGGCCATCTTACCTAACTCCTTGTTTTTGTGGTTGAGGAAGCCAATTTCCCAGAGATGGTGACTTATCAGAGTGTGGAGAATGACTTGGTTGGTACGGGGGCATTCAGTTAGCTTCTGGGAAATTATATTTCTTTCCTACGAGAAGGATCGTTGGTATTTACTGGAGTGAAATAACTTCATATCTTTTTACCAGAAACATTATATCTCTTTTTATCAAATAACAGGCTCACATTTGATTTGTGTCCTTAATAATTTAATAATTAGGAGTTTGGATAGTACTTATCTGAGGATAATCCAACCTTTCCATAAAAGCGAATTTGTTGTAATTCAGGAAAACGTCTCTTTTTCTAATTCTCAGTAGGATTTAAGAGATTTTAAAGAGTTGATTTTTCAATGAAAACCTCTTATTGGATATTTTTTTTCCCTAACATAATCTTAATAATTACAGGAAAGTAAATTAGGTTGGACTTACCTGTTTTGGGTTTCCTTTACAGATACTGTAATCAGGTTCTTTGTAAAGAGATTGATGAATGTGTGACTCTTCTTCTTCAAGAGCTTGTCAGTTTTCAGGAACGCATCTACCAAAAAGATCCTGTGAGAGCAAAAGCAAGGAGACGGCTGGTTATGGGCCTAAGGGAGGTTACTAAACATATGAAGTTAAATAAGATCAAGTGTGTTATAATTTCTCCAAACTGTGAAAAAATCCAGTCAAAAGGTATGAACATTTTACTTTTAAAGTGTTTTGATATTTATTTAGTATAATTGTAAGATATACAATGAATTTAAAAGTGAAAGCCATATGTCTTTCTTTGCAGAGTTTAGGTATAAAACATAATATTGGACATGAGGAAAGAAAGTGAAATCTTTCATTACCTCAAATTAAGTAATAAAATTGAGATTGGACTGTAAAGAAATCCTAATCTGTAAACACTAGTGAAGGATTTAAGTTGGGCTATCCAAGTGAGCCACTTTGGGTAATTGGAGTAGACAGATGCAGAGGTAGCAGTAGTAGGCATATTCTCCACAGGGGAGAAATATCAATAAAAATAGTAATATATATCTGTGTTATTGCCACTTGGGCTGAGAGAATAAAGATACCAGCCACTGTTAACAGTTTTAATTCCTTTTTTAGTGAATGTATTGAAATTTGACTCCCACCAAACCAATCTCTATGGAGAGACAAAAACTGGTGTTGAAGAATTTTAAAATTTATTGGGAAGAAAGAAAATACATACGTGTGTGTGTGTGTGTGTGTGTGTGTGTGTATGTGTATCCATATCCATACATCATATAAATTCCAATAGGAAAATAAGTAGAATAGCAAAAGTGCCACAGGCATTCATAGAATCCTTTGCTGCTGTGTTTTACGCTTTAGCTTTTGGATGCTAAAATACTTCCATTTATATAAAGACAGACCTCAGCATGTGTTGACTTTCTCAGGTGGCCTGGATGAGGCTCTCTATAATGTTATAGCCATGGCACGGGAACAAGAAATTCCTTTTGTGTTTGCCCTTGGAAGAAAAGCTCTAGGACGCTGTGTGAACAAGCTGGTTCCTGTTAGCGTAGTGGGAATCTTCAACTACTTTGGTGCTGAGGTAAGACCTAAGAGGATACACTCCCTTGTCCCTCTTGTCCTCACCACCCCCCAGTACGTTTTCTGTTAACATGTGCCACTGTTCTTTTAAAGCATTTGAAGAAGTGAGATGACTCTCCCAAGAATGAGTGGACAATTTTTGAGTATTACATTTCCTGTTTTTAGTGCTAAAAACATTTATACAAGTTAATCCTACAGTATTTTGACTGTAAAGATTTTAGCTCCTATTTTTCCCACAGTGCTTTTTTCTTCTGGGTTCAGTTTTATAATATGTGATAATTATTTAACTGCTGGGTAAAGATACTTGATATTATATGATATAAAATAATTTCTTCAGTGTATATATTGGCTATATTTTATGCTACTTGGAGTTGAGGAGAAGAAGGTCCTTTAATTATAGAGGATTTTCTTTTTGAAAATGGAATTCCTAACCAGTTGTCAAAATAATTCTGCACTCATGATACCTTTTTCTTCTTCTCCTGGTCTGCTAATACAAAGCTTTGCCCACAGGAGCTGATGATAATAAGTAATAATAATAACAATAGGCTGGTAATTAATAATTAGAATAAAAGTTATTTATCTCCAGTAATGCTTAGTAACTGATAACATTTTAAGACTCTTTTATGAAGTTGACTCTGAAGTATTTTGTGACACCATTCATGGACCATTTTACCTCTTCCCAGCCATACTATTTTTATTTATTTAAGTCTGTGTCCTTTCTTATCCAGTTACCATGTTTGCATACACCCATTTCCATTTAGGTTCTCTCCCACTACCCATGGAGTTATCTACCCACCTACTTTATGAGTATATACTCAATATTTCTGCTCCCACAGTAGCCTATGCTTTTCTTGGTTATAGGCATCATACTGCCTTGCTGTAGATTATGTGTTTCTTTCCCTTTAACTATGAATTCCTTGAGGGCAGACCTCTTGCCTTTGTGTCCCTGACACCTTTCTCATTACTTGAGCATGAGCAGGTGATAAATGCTTGTTCGGTAAATTGTGTGGTATATGTATACCTGCTTGCTGTGTTAAACTATATGTGAGAATTTGGGTGGTAAGTACCTCTGTGGGGAAAAAAGGGTCATATATAAAGACACCTAATAAAAATTACTCCTTTTTTGTTCGTTGTTAGTTTGTGGAATAGGAGTGAGATTGAGGTCAGGAAAAGTGGACATGTTTGTTTTTCATATTGTATTGACTTCTTACTGAATTATATATACTGGATTATTTGCATGGCTTTATAAAATGCTTGCCAGTTTTGTTTGTACATTGTTTCACTTGTCCTCTCCTACTTTGAGATAGGTAAGTTATTGTTTAAACCAAAATACACTCTTAAAATGGGAGTAAAGGAAATAGTGGTATATTATCAAGTGTACCCATTTGCAGTAATGTGGTAGTACACCTAAGTTATTTTTACCATCTGCTAAAAGTAACCTTTGAATTAAACTTTCTCTCCTTACCCTGACATTAAGGTTTTTATTCACTGATAGCTTTTCTCTTAAATTTTCTTTTTTTCTCTTCTTTCTTACTTTTTAATTCCCAACTATTTCTGTGTTTTATTTAAATTGTAAAATGAATGTTAATCTCAATATCACACATCCATATGCCTATTTTCTTTTTGTTGGCTTCACTTAAATGCATAGTTCATTAAACATTGCAAACAAGTATTTAGGAAGTCTGTTACATATAACACATAGGAGCTGTTTTTACCAGAATCCATTATTCCTTCTTTTTAAAAATAAGTAAATCCTGAGTATATTTTGATACTACTAGTAGTGTTAGCATCCTTAAAATCATTGCAGTTGGCAACAGATTTATTGTACCTACTACCTTAATCAGTTTAAACTGAAGCTGGTAAAGCATGCTACTTATGTTTTTCCTTCTTAGGGACGTATTTTCAGGGACATATTATTCCATAGCAATATGACACTTTTTGCCATGCTTTCGTCCAGTTATGGTTTAAACTTTTTTTTTTAGATTTTTTTTTTTTTTGACAGAGAGTGAGACAGCGAGAGAGGGAACACAAGCAGGGGGAGTGAGAAAGGGAGAAGCAGGCTCCCCGCTGAGCAGGGAGCCCGATGTGGGACTCGATCCCAGGACCCTGGGATCACGACCCGAGCCGAAGGCAGACGCTTAACAACTGAGCCACCCAGGCGTCCTAGTTATGGTTTAAACTTAAATGACAGTGCCTTGGTAGGAGGAAAAAAATTGTACTTTTCTTCCCATTGTCTGAAAGCATAATTTAATATATAATACTAAACATATTCTTAGGAATGTTCAGGTCTGACATCTGACATTTTTTATTTAATGTGTGGGTGTGTTGCATTGTGATACTAAATTAAGACATTAAACGGAAGTAGAAAGTTGTTCAATTATGATGTAAGAATCACAAGTTATTATTTGATTATCTTTTCTAGTGGCTGTGGAAACTTCAGTTTTCTTTGGAGTTTTTTACAGGTCATAATTGTTGAAGTTCAACTTCAGTGCTATATGAATTTTGCCATTTTATTAACATGTGTATAGTCCACTCACCATTTTGCTGGAATTACTAAGTGCCATTCATGTTCATTTTGTTTCACTGATGGAGGAACTTCTGATTATTTAGCTCTACATTCTTCTTCAGGCTCTTTATTCTGTTTTTGTAATTTGCATTTGTCCCAGTACCTTTGGTTTGTCCTTCTTATAAGTTTTCATGTTTTCAGCTAGCCATCCCATCACTGACTTCTTTTGATCTTCTTCAAGCTCTTCCAATAAGCACACATCCAGGGAACTTTTAATTCTTCTGTAGGCTGCCGTCTTCTTCTATAAACTTCGACATCACACTGCATACGCTCATTCCCTTATATTCTAATCCATATAAGGATTCTTGACTGCTCCTCAGACAAGCCTTGTACTTTCTTAAGTCTATACCTGTATTTATTGTTTTGCATGTTTGGCTAAGAATGCAGAATCTCCATCCTTCAAAATTGTATCTTATTTTTCAAGGCCTATGTCAGAGGTAATAGTACTTTGGAAATTCTTCAGCGATGCTCAGCAGTTAGATTTGATGTTTCTTCCAAAAGCCAAAACATTTTGTACATCTCAAGGCATTTAAGATAAGGTACCTTGAATCATTGGTGTCTCCTATCTTTCAGCCACATGGAAGATGTGCTTCTTCTCTCTTTCCTTAAGAGCAGAGTGGTGTTCCAGTGGTCTCTGTACTCACTGTAGTGCCAGAGACTGAAGGGGGCAGTTGTTGAATTGATAAACTTGGCAAGAACTTTCAGTATATCACAGCTAATGACTAGTATTGAATCAGGAAATTTCCTCAGACTTGTGAGAATTACATAAACAATATCTGTAAGTTACAGAGTATTTTATAATGTTCTGCAGTCTGCATACCATTTGGATTTTGTGCTGATTGAAAGTGTGTCTGATCCTGAAACAGTAGAGAGACTTATTGTTAATTGTAGGAATAAAAAGAGTACCCCCAAAATGGACTAATCAAAATCTCTTTCTAGAGCCTGTTTAATCAGTTGGTAGAGCTCACTGAGGAAGCCAGGAAAGCATATAAAGAGATGGTTGCGGCAATGGAACAAGAGCAGGCGGAGGAAGCCTTGAAGAACGTGAAAAAGGCGCCACACCACATGGGGCACTCTCGGAACCCCTCTGCAGCAAGCGCCATTTCTTTCTGCAGTGTCATTTCTGAACCCATTTCTGAAGTAAATGAAAAGGAATATGGTAAGTTGGTGTATATGGTATATGGTGTATATCAGATGTTTTAAACGTTGAAACCATCTAAGTGATTAAACTCATTTTGAAAATGATTTTTCACACTACCTTTTTATCTCATTGATTATTCACATTTTGGTCTGAATTTTGGTTTGAAAATTGCATTAAGCATGTCCATTAAAAATTAGGAGACTGTTTGGAGCTGAGACTTGCTATATGAGTCTCTGTAATTTAGTCACATTTCCAGAATCCCCAAAGGAATTTAAAAAGCAAAAGGTACCATACTTGTGACCTTTAACTAAGTAAATTCTAGGAAGTTTCATTCTAATACTTCATACTGAATTGTTGAAGTTTTGATTTACTCAGTAAACAAAAGACCTGAATATAATGGAATATAAGCTTATAAAATCTAGACATATGACATTTAAGTTAAATTTGATAGTAGTCAAAAAGAAACAGACTAAAACCCAGCATTTGTGTGTGTTAAAGAACAAAAATTCACCTGAGTAAATGTAAAGATCTAATTGGCTTTCTTAGGTATTTATGCACCGGGGCAACATCTCTTCTAGCAAGTAACGGGGAGCTCTGAGGAACTGCATGAAATGGAAGGCTTATATAGGAAAGAGGGTGGGGCAAGGAAATTATTAGCAAAAGAAAGAAAGGATGGTTCCTGGCCAGGTCACCTTCCTTTAGGGAGACAGGCAAGGGGTCTTATTAGTGGATTGTCTCATCTTCCTTTTGGGGGTGGAAGGGGCCCTTGTGACAGATTACCTCATTGGCACCGACCAGAAAACTCTTCAAACTTAGATTTCTGAGGGAGGTTGAAACTGTGATTAGGTTAGATCTTAAGCTCTGGTTTGGTGATTTGGCCTCAGTGATGCTGTTTTGGGCCTGTGGTTTTCTTTTTAACGTGTGTAATGTTTAAAATAACATTATTTACTGTACTCTATGTTTTAGGGGTGTCCTTGCTTTTTTTCCACAATACTTTGAACTCTTAAGTTCTCCAGTTTTCATGATGTGGTTTCTGGTTCGCTTCCCCTATTTTTTCTTTTAAAAAATAGGATAGCCACCTCCTTCAACTTAGCTCCAGTTTCTTCCTTCTTCTTCTTTTTTTTAAATCTATCTGGGAGTTTATTGAATAGCTTGTTGCCAACTAAAATTTAACTTGTAGAAAAATGAGTCCTCATGTTTTCCCTTTTTTTCCTTCACACTCCCTTTCCTAGTCTCCCTTGCCTGTGATTGTAGTTAAATGTTTGGAATGCTTTGACAAAGCTCTAGGCCAGAGACAACAAGTTACTCTGGGGCTTTAGGAAACTGCAGATCAAGGATAAGTGTTTTTTTTGTTTTTTTTTTTAAAGATTTTATTTATTTATTTGATAGAGAGAGACACAGCGAGAGAGGGAACACAAGCAGGAGGAGTGGGAGAGGGAGAAGCAGGCTTCCCGATGAGCAGGGAGCCCAATGTGGGGCTCGATCCCAGGACCCTGGGATCATGACCTGAGACGAAGGCTGACGCTTAACAACTGAGCCACCCAGGTGCCCCAAGGATAAGTGTTACTGGCTTAGAGGCATACTTTTTTTGGTTGAAGTGTCACTAGTTGAAAATAAGATAAAGTGCCAACTTTGTAAATGAGATCAGTTCTCTCTATATAATGATAATGCAGATCTCAAAAGCAAACTTCAAGGTAAATTCATAAAGCTGTGGGTTTGAGCAAATGACTGTGATCTTCCTTTGGGCACATGAAAAGAAAAGTTATGAAAAGAACCTCTCAAAGACTTAGGAGATGTTTTCAAAAGGCACCAAATATAAAGTGTTCAAAGATTGAAGCTTTAGCTTTCTCACACACACTGCGTGGGGGACTGAGAAATAATTGATTAATTTCTGGGCCTCAGATTTCTTTTTAGTGAAATGAGGGTTCATCTAGGTCATCTATAAGGTTCCACTCAAAGCTAAAATTCTATGAGCTGTTAAATAACAAAATTCAACCAAGTGTATTTGATGATCTAGTTAGCTTTATTGAATGATTCATGAATTGGGCAGCCACCATCTAGCGAGTAGAGAGGCAGTCTGAAGACTTTTACAAAGTGGAAGGTTTTTATGGGGGTGGGGTGGCAAGGCAAGCAAGAAAGTTGCTAGGAAAAGAAAAAGATTGTTCCAGAGGAGACTGTTTGCTAAGGGAAAAAGCACGGGGTCTTATGCAGATTACCTCACCTTTCTTTGGAGGATGGAGAAGACCCAGGTGACAGACTCATTGGTGCTGATGGAAAGAAAAATTTCCTGACTGACCAATTAAAGCCACATTTCTAGGGGAGTTTGAAACTGCAATTGGATTGGGGATTAAGCTCCAGTTTGGGAACTCAGTCTAAGTGATACCATTTTGGACCTGTGGTTGTCTTTTTTTTTTTTTTTTTAATCTGGTAGAGCTAATGGTTGAATCCGAAGGAAGGATTTAGATGGAATCTTTAAAATTCTGACCTGATGAGCTGATTTATGAGGACACCAACAAAATGAGTGGAAGGAGTCACAAATAACATAGAGAAGAAAGCATGAAGTCATTCTTTGTGTATCGGATGCATTCAGCAACAAACATAAAACCACTAATGTGGCCTAAGAAATCAGGATATTTAATTATTTCACAATATCCTCAAAGTCCCTAGCTCTTTCCTTCTTTCTGTTCTTCCATTTGCAGTCAGTGGCTTTCTGTTCTTGTGCCATCATCTCATGTTCATAAGTAGCTGCTGTGGCTCTGGCATTAGTAGTCAAAAGCAGGAGGTTCAGGCAGTGAGTTCCTTTTATCAGTGAAGGAAACAATTTTCAGAAGACTTCTCCTTTTGTTCATTTAGCCAGAACTGATTTTATGACTCCTTTTAGCTGCAAGGGAGGTGGGCAAGGGAATATTTGGCAAAGGAGCAATGGGATAACCATGATAGTCTAAGAACTATTTTAATTCATCCTCCAGGACTGGACTCAATCAAGTTCATTCCAAGTTTGGGGGTTCTGTTATCCAGGAAGAAAATGGGGAATGACTGTTCGATAGACAACAAACAGCATCTTCCATGTCATCCTGATGCAGGATTCTTAAAATGTTTTTCTCCCCATAGTTTAAAGGAAAAACAAAGCTGGGAAAAGAATGCTAATCATTGGCAGAATAGAAAACCTCCTGTGATAGTCCAGTCTTACTGTCTTTTGTATACCCCTTGTTTTCTTCACTTATGTTTTCCTTCCACCTGTGCTGAGTCTCAGTTCTATCATACTTATTACATGAAACAAATAGTCTTGAACATAAATTCCTACTAAGTTATAAGTTCTTTGAGGTAGGAACTTGGCATGTAATGGGCACTTGATACATAGTAATAATATCTCACTGAATTCATAGTATGTGCAAGGCACTTCTCTAAGCATTTCATATTTATTAATACATTCGATTGTGTGAGCAACCCTATGAGACAAGAAATATTGTACTGCAGGGGCACCTGGGTGGCTCAGTTGGTTAAGCATCCGACTCGATTTCAGCTCAGGTCATGATCTCAGGGTCCTGAGATCAAGCCACGGGGCAGGCTCCGTGCTGAATGGGGAGTCTGCTTGAGATTCTCTGTCTCCCTCTCCCCCTCCCACGCCCACTCTCTCTTTCTCTCTCTCTCTCAAATAAATAAATAATTAAAAAAAAAAATTAAAAGAATACTGTACTACATTTCATAGATGAGGAGCCTAAGATGAAGAGAGGTAATTAACTTGTCAGTGCACACACCTGGTAAATCTGACTCTAGAATCTGCATTCTTAGCCAGTGTGATTGTTTCCCTGTCTGTTGAATGAGTTCTTAGTAGGACAGTGTAGTAGCTTTTCAATAATCACTTATGAGGGGAGGACAACCTCATTGTGTAGTCTGTCCATCCTGAATTTCCCGCTTATTCTCTGCTACTAGTTTGTTCTGTAGTTTCTTGAACTCATTTGCTTGTTCTGTCTATAACTAAAGATGGACAGCTTCTGTTTGTACTGACTGAAAGGAGAAATACACACACCTCATCCTCTAAGAAATCCTCTAGTGATTTGACAGTTTAAAAGACAATTTCACAAAGACCCAATAAACAAAAGAGGAAAGCATAGAAGGGATTAACATTAAAGAAGAGCTCTATTGAATAAATTATGCTGCAATAAACAGAAGCAGGGTAGGTGTGAATCAGTACCATTTCTAGGTTTGTTGAGATCTTTGGTTCTTCCTTTAACTTGCTTCCTGGTTCCTTCATCAGAAGTGGACTTCTAGAGGTTCTGTTCAGGATTTAGACTGTCCTCCTCACCATCCCAATCAGATTTCTTCTGTCCCTTAGAGAAAGATGGCACTTTCGTACTCTTCTGTTTCTCCATGTTGTATGCATGTGTTTGTGTGCTCATCAGCTGTTGATCAAACATCATCTGTTACTTTAAAGTGGGAGCCTAGACCCTCCCTCCCCAGTAGATACGTGACCTTGGTGGCTTTTTGATTATTGTGACAAGTCTCTTGGTGGCTAATAGCAGAGTCCTTTGCTTCTGCTTTTGAAGTCATATCTCCCTTTCCTTTCCCAAGGACCCATGTGGGCTTTCAGCTCACCTACCCAAGTAGATGAAGGCCTAAGGTTGATTCTGGAGAGAGATCAGCCTGACCTAGTATCCTGACCTCCTTCCTCTTTCCTGTTTGTTGACCCATCTACAAGGGGAGTTGGAACTTTCTCCAGGACCCCAAGTGAATTCTTACACTTTTGAAGGGGGATAAAAACTGTTGGAAGGAAATACAAATGTACGCATAAAATTAAAAATATATATATGCCCTTTTAAAGTTTTTTAGGGAGGGGCATAATTAAATATATGTGTGGTATTTTTCATTTAATAGGCTTTTTTGCCTCCAGCACTTACTCTGTGCCAATCATAGGGACACAGATGAACAGGAATGAGGATAAGGAGGGAAGAAGGGGGCAGCACAGCAAACACAAAACAAGTGCTTTTGAACTATATATGCCAAAAGTGCTATGGGAATTCATGTGAGTGGAAAGTCAGGAAAGACTTCATAAGGAATTGACATTTAAGGATGGTCATCTAGGATGGGTGGGAGTCTGAAGGGTAAAGGAGGAAAACACATCTCATGGAAAGAACAGCTTATGCAAAGCAAGGAATTATAAATAGAAAGGTTATGACTTGTGGGAGCAATGAGAATTCAGACTGACCCCAAGCATAGAGTGCATGGCTGGAGGTTGTAAATGAATGAGTTGGGAAAGATAGGTGAGGGTGACATCATGGAGGGCTTTGGCTATGCCAAGCTGAGGTGTTTGGATCTTGTCCTAAGGTAATAGAAAGCCCGTTAGACAGTGATGTGACCAATTCACAAATCCAATTAGGAATATATGTAGATGTATAGCAAGATAAAGAAGGCTTGAGCTAAGACAGTAGTGACCAAATTTAGTAGTTTTGGAGCTAGAAGTGACATATAAGTTCAGTTGAATAAGTAAGGGAGAAATATAGGGTCAATGAGTACTATAAGTTTTCTTTTGCTTTGAGGCTACAAAAATGATAATGTTATCAACTAAGAATGAAAATATAGGAGGAGGAGTAGATTTTTTTTTTTCATGAGGTAGGAGACTGGAAACAACTTACTTCAAACTTGAAGTAACTGCAGGAAAGAAAGGTTTTTTTCCAAACCATGTGCCCTGACTTCAAGTGCCCAAAATATGGTTTTTATCAGTGAATAGTTGATAGGTGACATTCAAGTTGATATATTAAAAAAAATACTATGTAAGCATTTCATAGATGAGCCTAAGATGAAGAGAGGTTATTAACTTGTCAGTGCACACACCTGGTATGAGTAGACTTGCTTTATCACTACAGCTTGATCATCATACTTGCAAACTGCAGGTAGCAGCTATAATGCAAATAGAAGGGGGTGTTATTTTTTTTAGTATATGTGCTGCCGAAGCGAGCACATGTTATTTTTTTTTTAAAGGCAAAAATAAATAAATGGGACTACATCAAACTAAGAAGCTTCTGCACAGCAGAGGGAATCAACAAAATGAAAAGGCATCCTACTGAATGGGAGAAAATACTTGCAAATCATCTATCTGATAAGGGGTTAATATCCAAAATAGGTAAAGAACTCATACAACTGAAAAAAAACCAACAATCCAATTAAAAGAGCAGAGGATCCGAATATACATTTTTTCCAAAGAAGACATATAGATGGCCAATATAAAAAGATGTCCAACATCACTAATCATCAGGGAAATGCAAATTGAAACTACAACAAGATACACCACCTGACACCTGTTAAAATGGCTATTATCAAAAAGACAAAAAATAAATGTTAGCAAGGATGTAGAGAAAATGAAATCTTTGTACACTGTGACAGTGTAAATTTGTGTAAGCACTACAGAAAACAGTATGGAGGTTCCTCAAAAAATTAAAAATAGAAATACCATATGATCCAGCAATCCACTTCTGGGTATATACCCAAAGAACGTGAAATTATTATCTCAAAGAAATATCTCTACTCTCATGTTCATTTCATCATCATTCACAGTAGCCAAATTATGGAAACAACCTAAGTGTCCATCAAATGGATGAATGGATAAAGAAGACATAGTGTGTGTGCACACACGTGTGTGTTGCCAGAGTCTTGGGGAGTGGGTGAAATGAGTGAAGGGTGTCAAAAGGTAGAGACTTGGCTGTTATAAAATAAATAATTCATGGGGATATAACGTACAACATGGCAACTATAATTAATAATACTGTATTGCGTATTTGAAAATTGCTATGGAGTAGATCTTAAAATCCTCATCAGAAGAAAAACAATTTTTGGTAACTGTACGCTGACAGATTATTAACTTGATTTATTAAGGCAATCATTTTGCAATATTTACAAATACCAAATCATTATGTTTTACACCTGAACCTAGCATAATGTCATATGTCCGTTATACCTCAATAATAAAAAAATGAAAAATGAAAGAAAAACACAGGAAAAATGAGTGGTAGGAGAGCTGTCCTTTGTCTCCTCATTCTCAATTTTTTTGTTTTAAACTGACTTTCTGTCATTAAAAATAATTTAGATTATCACCACTGTATTATATAATACTTCTTTTTTTGGCTACCAAATTCATTTGGTGATCCCAGCTACATGTGTTATTAAACAGATGTTCACAAATGTTAGAAATGCATAGAGTCATTTTGAAAGTTAAAGCCCTCTGTTTCTTTGCTTATTATAAGTGGAAACAAGTCCCGTTATAGGCTAAGACAGTTCTCAGATAACTTGCTGTGGGAGCATGAAACAAACACGTCAAATTAGAAGTATTTCTGCTGGACATCTTGGCTCTGCCATCTGTGACTCGTGGATCCTTGGGCCCAGTACACCTCTAGGCCAAAAAAAAAAAAAGGCAATTCATTGATTCTCATGAATATGGATTTTATGTAGAAGCATTAATGAGCTCCTGTTGTTACAAGATCTTGTGCATTCTGAGGCATAAATACACTTACTTTTGCCTCCTTGTTTCTTTATCTTAAATGCACATTTTTGAGAATTGTTTTCCTTTTGTAACATTTAAACCAGTACTAGAATAAGTTTTTAGTTTTTCCAACCAGTTGGTGAGCCAACAAATATCTGTAGTTTGTTCTTCCCTCTTTATGATTCTGGAACTGTTCTGGTTTTTAAAAAAATCTGTTTGATATTTGCAGAAACAAATTGGAGAAACATGGTGGAAACCTCAGATGGGCTGGAAACATCAGAAAATGAGAGAGAGGTTTCCAGTAAGCATAGCGCATCTGAAAAGCCCAGGAAACTTCCGTCTGATGCAGCCCCTGTTGGTAAGCAGCCATCATTGCTGGCTGCGGGCAGTACTACCTCAGCTGCAAACCCTGGGAGATCAACAGTGAGCGATAAAGAGGAAGTGAAGCCCGATGACCTGGAATGGGCCTCCCAGCAGAGTACAGAGACTGGTTCTTTGGATGGCAGTTGCCGAGATCTCTTGAATTCCTCCATCACCAGCACCACCAGCACTCTTGTCCCTGGCATGCTCGAAGAAGAGGATGATGAAGATGAGGAAGAGGAGGAAGATTATACTCATGAACCCATATCTGTAGAAGTACAGCTCAATAGTAGAATTGAGTCGTGGGTCTCTGAGACCCAGAGAACAATGGAGACTCTTCAGCTTGGAAAAACCCTTAATGGTTCTGAGGAAGACCATGCAGAGCAGAGTGGAGAAGAGGAGGCCGAAGCGCCTGAAGTGCTAGAACCAGGGATAGATGGGGAGGCCTGGACTGCTGACCACCAAGCAAGTCAGGAGCAGCAGAAGGCTAGCAGCTGCAGCTCGCTGAACAACGAGCCCTCTGATCTCAGTTATCCGCCCCCAGGTCTGTAACTCAGGAAATGTCCACTGTCTGTAAGAGTTGCAGCCATTCTCTTTTATGCTTCATCTCAACGTTTTGCACTGTCCAGTATTTAATATATGTATTTAATTTCTGACAAATATTTTTTGTAGCTGTCTTTTACTTGTTTTACTATAATCTGTAGCTTAGCTTTTAATTAGCATCTAAGTGTCTTTCTAAGAGCTGTGTGGAAATTCAATTGTTTGAGCTTATTTTGTTATGGAAAATAATGATTAAAATAGAAGACGACTAGGTTTAAAAAAAGAAAATAAATTTAAAATGCCTGTTTAGAGTCATTTTGAAAGTTAAAGATCAATAGGAGCACTTACCAATGTTTCAAGACTATGCCTCCTTCACTCTAATGTGATCAAAAGTTGTTTGGGCTTCTTTAAAAAAGAACTGGAGGTAGATTTGGAAAACTGAAAAAAAGGCTGAGGGTAGCTAAGCCCACAGTTGTTTGGTGTTAAAAATTGATGCGACTTTTCTTTGGTCCAAAAATGTTTATTTTAGAAGCCATTGATCATGGTAATCGATTAAAGTTGGGATGGGCTAAAACAGAGCCTCCAAAACTTAGGCTAGCAAAGGAGTCACCACGATGCAGTAGAGCTGGCCTTACTTGTGGAAAGTGATAGATGTTGTCTTTAATAGTGAAGTCACCCATGATAGGACCTAACAGGTTCTGTCTCATATTTACTTCTTACTTACCTCAGGAATGCTCTTGTACATATTCGTATTTACATAAAGTTAGGCAAATTGTGGCAGGTGAATAACTGTAACCAATTATATGACTGCAGCACTTACGTGTAAACTATTCCGAAACAGAGTCTTATACTGGTGTGTTCTCTTGCATGCTTTTGATTTGGGACCCTCTGGATTTGCTATCTGAACTTGATTAGGTATCTAAACTTGTCCTGAGTGAAAAACCATTTCACCTTTTAAAAAAATACCTATTTTGTTCCTAGCCTTGAGCACCTGCCATGTAACACCAACCGTAGTTACTGATAGGAGGTCAGGGAGAAGAACTTTACACAACTTATAATGTGTATCCTGATAATCAAAAGGCTGGAAAAGGAAGTTTTGAAGAAGCGAGAAAGTTGTTCTAATTGTGCTGAAACTATTAGATGATTTAGAGTACACAGATCTAGGCAGGTATTTTTGATCACTATTTATCCCTGCCCTTCTCTAAGATAATGTCTATACCTGCTTGGGAGAATTTAAACTCACTCAGCTAGTTTTATTTGCTGGTCAATCACCTGGTAGTGACGCCTGCAAGTTTATGTAATGTTGGGAGACTTACAGATGACCTGTTTTTCTCTCATCCCTCCAACTCCCCCACCCCATCCCCAGCCTCCAGTTGACCACACACACGTACCCGCGCGCAGGCTCCAGCCTTAAGCTCTCAAGCTCCCACAAGCAGGCACAGAACTGAGGAGGGAGGGGTACTTTCCCTGCTCTGGTTTCATGGAGCAGGGCTTTGCCTCACAGAGGCAGGAGAGAAGAATTGGGCAGGTTTTTTACTGAACTCATTGGGACTACTGTGCTAGTTTTGATGTTTTATAATGCTGGCATTTAATACTGGAGAATGAGATTTCTTGGGTGATGATTTAGTTATTTGTGCATTATGAAAGTTTAGGAGCATTGCTGTATAGAAAATGTCAGTCTGTCAACTTTATTAGTGTGCTAAAAGGGGACATTATTATCCTGTCCTGTCTAAACTGTTCTCCAGTATAGACTTCTTAGGCACAACGTGTTTAGTCTAGTACTTAAAGGAACACAGCATGTAAGGAATGAAGCCTCTGAAATAGTAATCATGGATGTGTATGTGGCAGACCTTACTGTGTCTACACATTTGGAAGTGTTAATTGGTTTAAGGAAATGATAGAGATTTTGAACTACTGACAATCTTAAAAGTGAATTTAAAAACTTTTCATACTTTTTATGGTGTAAATTTCCTTTGCTTGGTGTCAGTGATTCAGATAACTCTTGATCTTGAGGTATTGGCTTTTCAAAGGTTTCTTATATTTTATATCTCTTCTGAATGAGAATTGTCATTTTACATTTTTGACATTTGTATCAAAAGAGAAGTTGAGGAAATCTTCAGAACACCAGTAACTTTTAAATTTATTACTATAGACTTCAGAAGTGTTCGATTCTGTGTTCGATAAATGCTCTTGCACGTGCAGGATCTTCTGCCAGCAAACCCAAGGGACCACAGCCTTTTTTATATGAGACAGGTCACTCTAGAGGACTATCCAAAATTTATTAAAGGAAATGCTACTGTGTCGAAAGTATGCTTAAATAAGTATTAATAATGTCCTTATAATTTGTTTCCTTTAGATAAATTCTGGAATTTGTATATTCTATACAGGAGGAGGTGTGAAAATTGGGAAAGTGGTTTTTTTTTGGTTTTTGTTTTTTGTTTTTTGTTTGGAACTGGGAGTGGGTGGCTCTTCGGAGACCTAATGGTAAGAGTAGGGGTTCATTATCACAAGAAATAAAAACCATAGAGATTTTTTTCTTAGTGTGTAGAGGTGGTTTTATGGCAATAATTAATATTAGATTTCTATTTCAGTACATAAGTATATGAATTATAATATGAATTGCACTCCCAGAACTAGATTTCTGCTTTAGTAGGTTTGTTTGCTGTGAAGATCACTTCTCAAAAGACAAATGTTCATACTAGCTTAATTTTTGGTTTAAATATGTTTGTAAATGATGTAATATATTTCTTTTGACTAAACATGGGAAAAATAATGTGTGTTATACATTGAAAAGTTTTTAAAGGCTTTGATTGGAGGTCATTTTTGCAGAGAGGGTATTTTATATGCTTCCAGTATTTGGAAAAGAATTAGTCAAAAGGAATTCACATAGTTTAAATATTGAAAAATTAATATCCGAATAATGTACTTGTCTGATTTCTTAGTAAGCTGGGGGGGTGGGGATTGTAATGTGCAAATGAGTAGTGAACTCTACATTCATTTTTCAACTCTTTAATATAAAACTCTTAAATCTTAACACATTGTTACTTTAATATATGTATAAAGAAGTATTACTGTTTGTAAAGCTGCTGTTTGCTTTAAAAAAAAAAAAAACCTCTGTCATTTAAGTATTTTCTGTACGTTGTGCCAACAGGTTAAAATATTAACTTATACCATTTAAAAAAGTAATCATTTTTTGCTTTTAAAATTTTTCTGTGACATAATTTATTTAAAGACATTTTCCTCCTCCCTTGTCCTTTCCAGCCTTTATACACATCACAGAATAAGCCAAACTGTCTATCTAATCTGAAATCTGAATCCCAATTAATGATAAAAATTTAAACTTTGTTGGCACAACACACCTTAAAAGTATTTGTGTTATTTTGTAATTTAATTTCTAAGTATACCACATGAATTTATAATTTAATGTCTTAATTGTAATGTTCTAATAAAAAACTAGCAAAATTAGTGAATTATAACATGAAAAGATTTTCATCTTGTTCTTTTGTTGTATGAAGGATAATTGTTATTTCACACTTTAGGAGTAATAACAGCTTTTTTTGCACTTTGTAAATACTAGTGGAGATTCTTCTGTAACTAATAAAATGATTATTGAAATGTAGTCTGTCATTTCAGAATAGGTACTTAAGGGATTCATGACCTGCCCAACATGTGGGATAGGGAAAAAAAGAGAAGTCTCTCTCATCACATTGCTTAGTGCCCTGATGGGTTTGCCAGAGGAGGTTGTAAAATCTGCAGGAGGAAATTACTAGTAAAAATTTCCATTTGGAAGGGTTGGTGTAATCTGTGGCACAGGCCAAGGCATCTACAGAAGACCATCCTGGCGTTAGGAGAAAGCCCCTACAGATTTCTTCTCCTTTTTATGCTAGTTATTCTGTGCCAGGCACTGTTCTAAGCCCTTTCCCAATATTAACTCATTTAATCCTCACTACAGACCTCTGAGGAAATGCTATTTTTCACTTTTAAGGGATGAAGTGGTCATGGAGGTGTTCCGTAACTTGCCCAAGATCCCACAGCTGGTAAATGGCAGAACTGGGATTCAGACTTAGTCCCACATCAAAGGTTATGCCTTTACTCGCTATGCTTTGTTGTGTCTTAGCACAAAATGCTCAGAGTTGCAAATCAAACAGTGTTTCCCTCACCTTCCTCAGGTGTCTTCTGGAATGTGAAGTGTGCCAGGACTGAACTGATTTTCGCAGGGACTGGATTTTACTCAGTCTGAGTGGTCCTTGTCACTATGTCACAGGGAAATGTAGGAAATATGAAGAGTAGGCTCATCTGTGAGAAAATAGGATCACTAATTTTCATAATGAAATGGATTTTTGCTGATCACAGAAAGGGAAGCCTCATCAGTTGTATCAGAATGTTCCCCTTTTTTGACCACCATTTGTATCATTCCCAATAGTTCTTTTCCTAACAGCGATCAGTTTTTCTTTAACTGACCAGAAGAGGGTGTGCATGACACCTGAGAAGTCAAAGGCTACCCAGTAAAATTAATAAGTGTTTAAAATGGAGGGAGAAGGGAGAGAAGTATCCTAAGCAGTGGGCCTTGCCATAAAAGGTGCTTAGTTCTAAGGCTAAGCTCAGAACTCCAGAACCATACATTTCATTTTAGAAAGAGAAGAGAACACAGTCAAGACATTTAGCTCATGAGTTAAGCTGTTAGGTCTTTTGACATTTCTAAATTATCTTGGCAATTCAATTAATATTTTAGCTTGGCTTGGGTTATTCTGATGTTGCATATGTAAAATAAGGCACGTGGCTAATTGTATAATAGGTATCAACGGCAACCTTGTGGATTGCAGGGCCAAAGCATGCTCAAATAGAGCTTCTGCGGTGCAAGGTTTGGAAAAATTAGAGGTTTCCATTTTGGACCCAGGCTTGATCCCTGTATTTCTCCTTACCCTACTCCTCCCATTACACTGAGTAATTAGTTGGCAACTCTGTGGCAAAGAGACATTCACTCTTGCAGAAATGGGCTGGATAACTGGCTAGAACTCAACTGCTGGTATCCAAGGTTTGGGTCTGGAAGCAGCGGTGGAGCAAGAAAGATACTGAGTTGCGTGAAATTTGGAGCTCCTACCTGAGCATCATGTTCTTTGTCCAGTTACTGAGGGACCAAAGACAGAGTGGAATTGTGAGTTGGTGAGCTGTGGGTTGTAGCCTGGAGTGGTATAGGTTTGAGGAATGAGTGCTTCGTCTCCTTGGAAGTGTCAAGGCTTGGTCGTGGCTTTGAATTACCCGGAGGGAACAGGTTAATAACCACAGCCTTCCTATAGTGGGACTCCGATTTAGGGCAGTGTTGGTTGCACTCCTATTTGCTTGGGTAACAGAGATATGAGTAAAAGTGGTACCTGCTTAGGTGTGCACAGATTTCCTAGGTTGTCTTCTCTTCTCCGTCTCCTCTGTCTACCTGAGTTGGAGCACTTGCATTGCTTTACAAACCCTCAGCTTGAGAATAGGATAATGAATTGATATTTAAGCAGTTAATTTTGTTACCTCTGGTTAAAGATGAGAGAAAAGTGAAAATTTTTGGTTTCTCAATTATAGGAGAAATGTTAGAGGTCATCCTCCCTGTCATTGTTTATCGTGCTTTCCCCTTCCTAAAACCAGTGTTGTAAGGCGTAGAGTGAGTTTCTGACAAATGCATCTTCATCGTGAAGCCTCAGGGGAATCAGGGACGACCCTATCTGAAATTATAACCTCTTCATCACTTTCTTCCTCAAACCTCTTTTTTTTTTTTCCATTTACATTTCAACTTCTATAGATTTTATTCATCTTATCTCTCTCCCCTACTAAGCTCTGTGTGGGCTGAGTCTTTGCATTATTTTCCTGCTTTATCTTCAATGCCTAACACAATGCTTGGCACAAAATAGGCACTCGATGTATCTTTGTTGAATGAATGAATGAGGAAAGGAAATCAGCATTAGCAATTCAGTCATGCTCAGCAGCATTTACACTCATACATATTGATTCCTGACTACACCTATTTTTTTCACATTTGTTTAGAGTTGGGGTTGGAGGAAAAACTAATCTGAATCCCAAATAGAAAAGCCTAACCCTGGACTAGGGGGCTGCTCGAGTTACTCTGTATTTAATGTTCCTTTATTGCTTATAGTTGAAAACATGGTAAGTTTAGTAACTGCGATTTCCATATAGAGAGAATTGACACATACACGAGACATTTCTGAGATTAACCAGGAAGGGGGCAAAAATGCACAAGCAACTTCGAGTGTGTCTATAATGTTTTATTTTTAAGCTGTGTAATCAGTACATGAGAGTGTGGCATACTATTCTTTATACTCTTATATGCTTATAATTTTATAAGAATAACCAAAAGGCGCGGGTGCCTGGGTGGCTCAGTTGGCTGAACGTCCAACTCGTGATTTCAGCTCAGGTCATGATACCAGGGTCCTGAGATTGAGCCCTGTGTCGGGCTCCGCGCTGGCTGTGGAGATTCTCTCTCTCCCTCTCCCCCTCCCCGCCTCCCCCCAACTCTCTCTCTCTAAAATATAAAAATTTAAAATTTAAAAAATTAAAAAAAAATAACCAAAAGGAACAGGGCAACTAAAACACATCTGTAACTGACTTCCAAACTTGGCACCAAATCTCACTTCAGTTCTTGACAAAGAAAATTTAGTGGTAGAAATGGAACTAGAAGTCAGGCTTAAACCCCTATCTTGATTGATGTAGCAAAGAGTTAAGATTTGTTAAATAGCCAGTAACTATAAATTTTATCTTCTTCCCATGAACTAGAAACTGTCTCCCTTCATCCTTCACCTGGCCTAACCCTCCCCCAGTAATAAGAAATATGTCTCACACCTGTGCCTCTTCCATCTGCTCTCTAGTTGGAGCAAGGTGCTTTAATCTTCATAGGAAGATTGAAGATTGTGTTGGCAACCCACTTATCTGGTTTCCTTAGCAACCAGAACACAGTGTTTAAAGTGATAGCATCCCTTGCTCAGAATAGAAATTGAGTAAGCCTGATCATGATGCCCTGGTCTGCTCAGGGCTGCTTTACCTCTTCAAAGACTCTTCTTCATCTGGCTATTCATGGTAGCCAACTTTTAGAAGGATGACTACCTGGAATGTAATCAGTAAGAGCTCTAGATCTATATACATAGCTGACTTCACCCTTGCCAGTCACAGTGACCCTTATCTCTGATCCCTGGAAATATTGAGCAACCTGTCTCTTTTAATTCAAGAATTTAAGAAAATTTTTTCATGTCCTTGTAACTTTTGCTGCAATTTAGATATGCTGCCACCAATTTCCATGAAATCTGAGCAGGAATCAAGACGATGAAGTTGCTTAGGCATTTAGGGAAAGCACAAAGCAAAAATAAAAAAAACTTTTAAAGGAAATCGCTGTTAAAGAACTATGCTTGGCATCTATTGTTTTGTCTGCTTAGTATATCCCTTCTTTGGGGAATGGCTCCACACCCACCCTATTCCACCCTCACCAGGGATATAATCTCTAATTGCAACAGAAGCAGACAGACAATTAACTGATCCTGAGACCATTGACTGGTCTGGGAATCTTGAGACAGTCTACGCTAGGCCAATGGTCTCTTCCTTGGGATTTTTGGATTTGGGACTGGGAGCGGCTCAGTGGTTTTGTGTGCTTGGATGTTAAGATTGGAATCTCTGACCCGCTTGGTGGCCATGAAAAAGCAGTGTTGAACAGGTTTCCTTACTGTCAGATGTTTTAGAACCTCTAATATCCCAATACATTTTGACTCTCCATAAGGGGAAAGATTTTTTCTATATCAGGCAGCATTTCCCCAATATTTTGTACCATGGAACATAGAGTTCTCCAAATTTACCTGGCCCCAGAGTACTACTTCTGTGCAAAAACTGAACATCCTGGGGAACTAGTTTTTCATGTAACATGCATTAAAATCTGTTGCTTAGACTGAAGCTTCCATGAGGTTGCGACACACAAGGGATGTCTGGTCTGCTCTAACTTTGACGTTTTCAGCCAGGGGTGATTTTCTCCCCAGGGGATATTTGGCAATGCCTGGAAACATTTTTTTTTTTTTTTTTTTGGGTTATAACAGGAGAGAGTGCTACTCTAGTAGGTCAAGACCAGAGATGCTGCTAAGCATCCTACAATGCCCAGGATGGCACCCCCTCCCACCCCACAACAAAGGAATTATCTGGCCAAAAAGGTCAATAATGCAGAGGTGGAGAAACTGTACTCACTCAATGTCAGGATGCTGGATTAGGCCCGTATGGGTTCAGGGCCCCAAGTCAGTGGGCATGTACTCACATAGTGCATTCAAATGCTCTTGACCTGTGTTTCTGGCACCTGTTTAGCTATTCTCTAATGTTCCAGAGTAGACTTAGCCAGACTCATCCAGATCTTCGGGATAAAACAGGCCTTTCCCACCCCCCTCACTTCCTGGGGAAGAGGCTAAGGAGAATTCACCCACAGCTTCTGATCACATGCCAGTGCTTCCTCCCATGTAGCCCACTTACTTTCTCCCATCACATGAGGAGGCGTGCGAGGAGCAAAAGGGCAGGGAGGCACCTCTGCGAGGGCTGCTGAGTGAACGCTCCAAGAAAAGCACGAGTCATGTGCTAGAAGAAGGCCTGGAGAATGAGCTGGGCTGGCCCTGACCACACAGCTGGCTCAAGCAAGATGGGTGAAGACCGTGTGTTCTACGACACTGGGAAGTGGACTCCAGCTGCCTGCCCTCATGAGCAGTATCCGTGAGGCTGACGCACTAAAGCCTCTGCACGTTCCTCTGGTCACCTCTCAGGGAACAGTCGCCCACAACCAGGATCACTGGACAGGGGCTTAGAAATATTTGCCCGAGTAGCCTCTGTGTTCCTGGGAAGGCGAATGGAGCACAAAGCCCCTACCTACAATGGATTCACTCTCTTCCTAAAGACATCATCACATCCTGGTTTGCCTGAGGAGTGAGGGGCTCCCCAGATGTGGGACTTCATTTTAAAAACCCAGACAGTCCCAGGTAATCTGGGGAGAGTTGGTCACCCTACTGTTCAAACACATAAGTAAGTCATGAAATGAGGACCCTTGTTACATTTTATTTGAATTAATTGATTGTTGCTGATTATGTGCCCATGGTTGAGTTAGGTACCGTGGCAGAGTTGTGAGAAGTACGTGCAGTCCCCATTCACACATGTTGTGTGCTGAGAATGTATAAACTGCTTGGGACTCAGAACATTTTCCCAAAGAAACCATGTTAAATGCTGATAATACTTCCAAACTAAACCCCAGGAGCCCTCAAAGATAACTCATGTGGGAGTTGAAATGCTAGAAACTGCCCCACACTTATAGCAAACAGTGCTGTTGCAAATGTAGTGTTTCAGCCACACAGGTTGGACACTGCTGTTGTGATCTCCCGTTGTTTCTAGGAGAAAGTGTCTACAACTCAGCATGATAGCTATGCGGTCACACTTTTCCTGGTCCCTCCTACTAACACATGCAAATGAACATATACAGATGCATTCATGAGAACACACACACACACACACACACACACACACACGTGCATGGTCCATTTCTTACCCATGGTCCTACTCCAGAGGGGAAGTGTGATTCAAGATTTCCTTGGTGTCCATCCGGTGGCCCTTTCCCTTGCTGGGGTGTTCACGTCTCAGGAGAGATAGACACCTTCCTATCTGTGGCCTCCAGATGCTGACGACAGGGATGAGGAAACACAGCAGATGCCTCAGTCTGTCAGAGACACAGGGCTGGTGGCGGCATGGGGGTAAGGACAACATAAGCTGAACCCAAGGTACAGTTTCTAGGACACACGGTCTTTGGTATGGGGAGAACCAGAGATGATTCAGTTCAATCCCCTCTTTTACAGATGAGGAAACAGACCCAGGGAAGTGAAGAGACCTGGCCAAGGTCACTTAGACTTTGGAATTGGAAATTTTCCAATCCTCAGGCTCTTGCCCTCCACCCTGTGCCTCAGAAACTAGAAAATCCCCTGGAGTTCTCCCCCACCCCAATTCTACTTTTGAAAAGAAGATTTGATAAGGAAAGCTTTGTTATCTGGACAAAAAAAAAAAGCTGGGCTTGCTGAGTTGGGGTCATGGACCTCCTGAGGCAGAGATTGCCCAACTCTGCCGGCCCCCTGACACCACAGATGCTACAGTTTCTCTGTGCCTGGAATCTTCCTCTAACCGAGCAGAAAACAGCAACAGGGCAGTACCACCGACCACCAACAACTACCATCATCACCATGCTTCTCTCCACCAGCTGGGGAAGGGCTGCCTTGTTCCTGGCCGTCTTCTCGTCTCTGGGGATGTTCTTAAACCCAAGAGCAAAGAGACCATTCCCTGTGGGTGATTGAAGGGGGAATACAAATGCTTTGCTTAAAGATTTCATCTTGGAGCTTCATGCTGCTCTGGCCACTGTCGGTGGAGCACCTAAACCTCTTTCCTAAGCAGTTATCTCTGACAAGGCCATGCTGCTTCTTACGAGGTCCCCGGGCTTCCAGAGTGGGTGGATGTGCTCTGGACATACAACTATGACATCCTGAATCCTGATGTATTGCAGGTGCAGGGTTGTACACACCTCGTGAAACGCGTCCGCGTTGATGATCTCATTTGACCCTGCGGGGGACATGGGGCCGCTGTTCCTCTACCCACTTTATGGATGAAGAAACTGAAAATAAATCTGATTATTCTTCAGACTTAGCCAGTGGCAAAGATGAGATTAGAGTCCAGGTCTCCTGGATCCAGTATGTTTTCCACCAAAAACATAGCAGTCTTTTTAAAAAACATCTGATTGTTTTTAAATAGACAATACCTACACATTGTTCAAAATCCAAAAGCTACAAAAAGGCATACAGTGAACTCTAAGTCTCCTCCCTGCTTATACGCTCCCCTGCTTCCTGAAGCAGTGTTCTGTAGACACAGCCTTTCAGAGCTAATCTATGCACATACCGACACTTTATGCATGTATATAAAGAGTATGCGTGTGTGTACAATAAGTAAGAGATAGCTTTTATTTGCTTAAGTAGATGTATTTTCTGTGTCTGCATGTGGAGTTGCCTTCCAAGGATCCAGTAATGCTCATGGGGTTAGGAGGAGGGCGGTCTATCTTACACTTAAGCACATGCTCCCCCAAATCAGGCAGATCTAGGGCAGAACTGGCTCTGATCACATACATGTCACATAACCTCTCTGAGCTCCCGTTTTCTCATCTGACAAATGAACGTACTGGCTCCTAACACATACACGAGGTAGTGTCCGTGACATGTTTAGTATATAACACGTGTGTTCGATAAATGGTGGCTCTTTCCTATGTGCCCTACTTGTGTGCCAGATGCTGTACTGGGTAAAATTGGAAGGAGGTGAGTGAAAGAAGGTGCTTATGACTTAAACCAGGAGAAGGATTCCTTAGCAAACAAATGGCAGTACCTTGGAATGGGCGGGAAGCAATTTATACAGAGGCTAAGAGCATAGACTCTGGATTCCGACGTTCTGGCTTCAAATCCCGTCTTGAAAGAGTTACTTAACTTGCACTGAGCTGCCTCATGCATAAAACGGGAATAATAATGTAGACTTGTGAGGATTGAATGTATTTAAAACAGTGCCTGGCACGTGATAGACGTTCAGTCAAGACTGATTTTGCTAAGTATAATATTGAATTCTGTATATGAACAAATGCCACAGTAGGAATGTGGAGCCGGCGCCCAGGCAGCTGGGGGAGCGGGTGGAGGGTGAGCATTCCAACGACACGAGCGCCCCGACTGCACCCCTCTTTGGGATGACTGCGCGCCTGGCTCAGTCGTTGGCATTTCACCTGTGCCCTGTCACGGAGTGCTCACGGCCTCCCTGTGAGGGGGGTATCACTCCCTTTGCCCAGAAAGAAACCAAGCCTTAGAGGACTTCTCCCAAGGCAGAGGCAGGAATGGTAACTTCCTTCTCTTTCTCCTCTTACCGTCTGGCTCCCCAGAGAGTGGGCTTTCAGGGCCTCATTCACTCCCTGCTCTGCAGCCCGCACTGAGCCCCGCTGTGTCTGAGCCACTGGGCTAGGCCTGGGCAAAAGGAGCAAGATGGCAGCCCCAGCCCCCCAGAGCCTCCATTGCTGTGAGGAGACAGATGGCCCAGCCTAATGTGTACCCCCGGATTCACTCACAGTCGTGATAGTGGAAAGAAGGGGAGCATGCCCACCCCAGGCCCAGCCTGGTTTGGGAGGATTTGGGACTTCATCTCTGCTTGCTCTTGCCTCCCCAGTATCTAAGTTTTGGCCAGGGTGGGGGGTGGAGGGAAGGGAGGGAGAGACCAGAAGCAGAGGAGGGAGTAATTGGGCACATTATTGAAGGATGGGTCGGGGGGACAGTTCCTTTGGCCATCCCGCGGGACGGTCCCCTCATGGGGCCTTTCACCACCACCACTGTAATGAGCGCTGGCCGAGGCTGTACCTCTCACACCCAGGCGGCCACGTGGGTGTTGGATTGACAAAATGCCGAGTACAGCTTCTGCAGCTGTCCCCATCACTGCTGTTATCATCCTTTATATCATTGCTATGGCACCTTCTAGCTTACCCAGCACCTTTACTTACACCCGCCATTTCCTTTTAGTTCACAGTAGATTACAATGCGTATGTGCAGTTGGGAGCGCGTGGGGGTAGGGAGGTTGAGAATTGTTCTTCCCTACTGCTCCCCTTCACCCGACCTCCATTTTCTACCTTCTGCGGGAAACAGGGTAGTTACGATTAGCCTTGTTTTTACAGATAAGGAAACAGAGGCTGTGAGCATTCAAGCAACTAGCCGAAGGTCACAGAGCTCATATGCGGCCGAGCCAGGAGTTTGGTTTCTAGGGTTCTCCAACTAACTAATGTGGCTGTGAGGCCACACATTGATCCCTTGTGAGAACCGGCACAGGTTCTGTCCTGCACCCAAAAGCCTCTTAGCTCTATGTCCTTTACCAGGTAGAACTAGCCTCTGTCCCGGAGCCCACTAGGCCCGAGGAGATCGTTCTCATTGGTAAGTCTAGGTTTTCTCCTTAACTATGTTCTGGGGGCCCTCCACCCACCCCACCTTTGATTCCTGTTCTGAACTGAATTGTGTTCCTATGTTGAAGCCCTAACCCTCAATGTGACTGTATTTGGAGATGGGGCTTTTAAGGAGGTAGTGAAGCTTTAATGAGGCCAGAAGGGTGGGGCCCTATCCTAATAGGATTGACATCCTTTTAAGAAGAGGAGGAGACACCAGCACATCTTCTCTCTCCACACAAGCACAAAAGAAAGGCTGTGTGAAGACGCTGAGAAGGCAGCCATCTGCAAGGCAGGAAGATAGGTCTCCCCAGAAACCAACTGTCAGCACCTTGATCTTGGACTTCTAGCATCCAGAACTGTGAGAAGATAAAAGTCTGTTGTTTAGGCCACCCAGTCTGTGGAATTCTGTTATGGCCGCCGGAGTAGAGGACGACAGCTCTCGTGACCCATCTCCACCTTCAGGCTTTGAGTCTAGGCATAAATGCAGTTCTCTCCAGCACTCTCCCCACCACCACAGAACTCTTTCTCTCTTCTTTCTCAGCTTCTCTGCTCAAATCCGCCCCTTTCAAGTTAGCTTGACTCACTTAGCTGCCCTCCGTTATTCTGTTCCTCATTGCTTTTCTCTGGCCCATGAGATAAAAGGATAGTTATCTTTATAAGAGAAGAGGTGTCTTGGGGCACCTGGGTGGCTCAGTCGATAAAGCATCTGCCTTCGGCTCAGGTCATGATCCTGGAGTCCTGGGATCGAGCCCCGCGGCAGGCTCCCTGTTCGGTGGGGAGCCTGCTTCTCCTCGTGCTCTCTCTCAAATAAATAAATCTTTTTAAAAAAGAGAGAGAAGAGGTGTCTTTACTTCTCTGATTCTCTTACAGGTGCCCATGAGTTATTCAATGTTGGTGGAGCTAAGTGCACAGGTATAGAAGCCACTGGTTTGGACTCTTGGCTCCATCATCTTCTAGCAGGAGCCTTGCTTAAGCCACAGGATTGTTGGAGAGTCAATGAGCATTGCTGCTGTAGGTGGTGGTGGTGGCGAAGGTGTTGTTTAAGCAGGCTGCTCGGAGCAGTGCCCTCACTGAGTCGCACCTTGACATCAGGCCGTCGTTGAAGAGCATTATGAAAAGCAACCTACTATCAAACTCACCGTGCTCTGAAAGAGCATTGCTGGGGTTCACAAAAGTATGGTGTTTCGTTTTGCAAGATTTCAAAGATTTTTTTATTTTTTTTTTTTTTTTTTTAGAGAGAGAGAGAGAACAACACTGTAAGGCAGATTACCCTACACCCATTTTACAGATAAGGCAATTGAATGGGGCTAATTGTCCAAAGTCATAGATAGTAGTGGCAAAGTTAGAAATGAAACTCAGGTCTAGGATTCAAAGTTTGCGAGTTAGCTCTTTCCTTTGCTCGTCTTTCTTAACTATCTCACCTCTCTATGGCAAAAGGTAGGATTACAAAATTTATGTGCAACTAGGGTATGGGGGGGCGGCACTTGTGAATTGCCTGTCATTACAGCTACTTCTTACTACTTCAAGCCACTGTAATTATTTAGGTAACTCAGCCAAGAGCAGGTTTTTTTCTGTGTAAGTGCCAACAGAGACCTGGCCCAAGATGGCTGATTGCGTGCCAACTCTAAGAGAAGACGCAGCAAAGCTCCGGTCCAAGAAAGGTACCCTTTGACCTTCCGCCATTGACCTTGCCTGGGGATCAGTGGGCTGCCGCTGCCAGGCCAGAACACCACGTGACCTTTCTCTTTTGGGGAAGACGCAGCAGCATCTGTACTGTGGAGCCGGCCAGGGTCTGGCAGAAAGAAATCTGCTCACCTCCGATCCCTTGTCCCGTTCTCTCCCCAACTCCCAAACAAAGGCAAATTCTTTATTGCATGTGACATGTTTGCCTGGGTCCCCTTCAGGGCCACCGGTTCCAGTAATCTGTACTGGCTCCACCCCCCCCCCCCGCCCCGTTGGCCCTAGCCAGAGGACACAGCTATTGACATAAACACCCACCGCTGTCCCAGCTAGCAGGCAAGCACATTTCTATTTTCATCAGAATTTCCAGCATCTTGGGGAATGAACTTGGCCATTCCTATCGACCAGACCCCTGAGGAGGGAGGAGAGCCTGCAGGCTCCTTCTGTAACCTTCCTTTGACTTGGACTCAGAAGACAAAGGTGAACTTGAGTGCTGCGGGGACACAGCTTCCCTTCATGCTGCCCCCAAGCCCTGGGGCTGCCTCCTCTCCAGCACTGAGGCCCTTTTGTCCCGGCGGGGCACCCACAGCCTGACTGCCCACTCTGTTAAAGCGCGGTCTCGGCTCCCTCTCCCCCTCCCCCGGGAGTCACTGTGCCTGGAGAAGAGCTTTGGAGTTTCGCGAATGCACACTGGCCCTTTTCTTCTCCCAGGGCCTGCAGCTTTGATGCTGCGCGCCTGGCAGACTGGCCCTCTGCTGTCTTTTCCAGGGAGGCCGTGCGAAAGCGCAGACGGGGCGGTCCGGCGACCTCCGGGCTGCCCAGGAGAGGGCGAGGCGCGCAGCCCCGGGCGGCTGCTCCGGCTGCTCAGCTCCGAGCGGGGGCGCTGCGCCGGCCGGGGAGGATTCCGCCCGTGCCACCGTTCATCCAGAGAACTGATCACCCAGCTCTCATTGCAGACCTTGAAAACTGGCATCTTCTTTGACCCAGCCATGCTACCTACAGGAACTCATTATGTATTCGCGGATACCCAAAATTTTCCACTCTAATCTTATTATAAAAAATTTCAAACATGCGGAAAAGTTGAAGGAATGGTACAGTGGATACTCATATGCTCATTATCTGGAGCCTGCAATTAGCATTTTGTATGGGAGGATTTAGGTACAAGAACTATCACCGCCCTATAGTGTGTGTGTGTGTGTGTGTGTGTGTGTGTGTAGACAGAACCTAAATGCCCCCACCCACTGCTTGTTAAATTATGGCACATTTGCACAATGGTACTACATAGCAATTAAAATGACATGGTACATTTAGGGGCATGGAAAAATGTTGGATCTTTTGTTTAATGAAAAAAAGGTAGAAAACTGTATGCACAATAACGTGTTATTTTTCGTTTGGAAAAAAGTCTGCCTAGGGAAAAAAGACATGGAGGTTATATATTAAAATGTTAACAGGACTGTATCTAAATTCGGGTACGAGTGAATTTGATTTTCATCTCTGGCTTCTTTTTATTTCTTTCAATGAAGTACATCTACGTAAAATGAAAAAAGGAATTTAAAATATGCATGGTCAGCTCAAAGAGGCCAATAGAACTCCCTGGGATTATTCCAGCACCCTTTATCCTGACAGAAGTCATGGGGCTGTCCTAGGTCCTCTGCAAACATTGCTGCATAACCCATCCTGGCCAGTTAGAACTCCACCGGTCTCCCCGGCCAGCCACACCCTCCTTTCCTTCTCTGTCCCTGCTCTCCTGCAGCAAACTGGATTCTTCCCTCTCACTGACTTTTAGGCCTGGGAGGTTCCCTAGCCTCCGAACAGTTAGGGTCCTATCATGCTATTCACTACCCCTCCCCAACCTGCCTCCCAGAAGTAAAAGTCCCCCGGGATGAAATTCCTCTTCTCAAAGAGAAGGACAGGGCTTAACCCAGAGGCTCCATGCTGCACATGGGCCCCAGGTTCTTTCTCTGTGAGATGCCCAGCCCCAGTTAGACTCTCAGGGGAGCCACTGTCTTAGTGTGGGTTCTTCAGGAACCTTGAGGACCAGCTGGATCATATTTTCATCACCCTACAAGCAGTGACACTGTATACTACAGTAATAAGAGCTCCCTGTATACATACTTTCAGTTCCCAAAGTAAGTCCACACGTTCTCTTACAGTGGTTCCCAGAGCACTATCAAAAAAATCATTCGGAGCGGGACATAGGGCTGCCAACTTCTTTTTTGCCATGTAAAACCACTTAAAAAACTACTTCATAACAAAAAAGACATTTTACCACACACACAAAATAAGGACAATATCGAAATTTAAAAAACAACAGTATTTACATTTAACTCTCAAATCTTACTGTGTGGTCCACGTCTCCCATTACATACTTATAATTATTATTATTTCTATATAATCTGGAAAATGCCTTTTCACCGACAAGCCCTGGTTTGGGAACCATTTCTCCATTGGTTGTGATACTTATAATCTGGTAGGTGAGGAAACTAAGTTGCAGAGACCATTAGCTAAGTAGGTTGAATTAGGATTCAGATTCGAGTCTGCCTGTTCCAGAACCCTTGTTCCGGGTTGCATCTGCATCACCAGTTTGCCCTGCTGGGTTTTCCAGGAAATGGTAGACAGAAAATAGACCCGGTTTGCTTTTTAAAGTCTCGGCTAGACTTGGGTCACCAGAGTAAACCCCAGTGGATCAAATATTATCTTTCATCTAGAAATCACTGAGCTCATCAGATGGCATTAGCCATGCAGAGCAGTACCACCCTCCTTTCATGATTTGCTCTACCAGCAAAGCTGCATCAAAGGGAGGATCACATATTAGAATTCAGATCTGCCCGTATACATCTACTGACTGATGCCAGAAGTTCCTCCAGTTTGATTGCCTCCACTGATGGGTTTGAAAAAAATCAACTTGGGAATAAGGTAAAAAGATAGACAGTTTATCCTTTCAGTATTATACCCAACCATTCAGTAACAGGCTTAACGGAGAATTATTTAGTTATCTGGAGGAATGTAGCTGTGTCTGACTTGGCTTTTTACTATTAATCAAGGGCTCAGACTCTGAAGTTACATGTTAACTTGTAGACCTTGTCTAGAGTAGAGGCACATAATTTTTGTCCAGTAGAAAAGATAACCCCAAAGGTTATGGTTTTATTGCCCTATAGAACATTAACCAATTTTGTCTCCAATTTGGCAAACTTACATCATAACACCTTTCCTGGTGGGCTGTACAAAAATCCCTGTTCTTCTAATCCACATTTGAACCAAACTTACCCCACTGCTGGTTTGGTCCCTCTTTCATGAGCTGATAAAATCTATTTAAAGGCAGTCAGCACCAACAGCACTTTAAAATGTTATCAATCATTTGCCTCAGTGTGAATGAAGAACTGAGAACAGATTTTGAGAAGTTGAAAGATGCAGTGCTTAGAATCTGAGGAAGATGAGGGAGAGGGTGTATCGGGGGAGGGGAAATTAGCCAAACTTCTCAGGACAGCTGTATCAGAATACTTCCATTTTTTCACATACTTCCTTTGTCTTCAAGCAGTGACCAGTAGCATGGCTTGCTAGAAATAGGATTTTCAGGGAATAATGGTGGGGGGAGGGGTTGAAAAGCTAGTTGGGGCTAGCCATGGTAAAGGATTCAAATTTTATCCTGTAAATCATAGGAGTCATTAAAGATTTTAATCCAGGAACTGATATGATCATATGTTGGAATTAGAAAGATAATCCTGACAAGGATTATCCCAGAGTGTGTGAAGGGAGAGTCTCAGTGAGAGGTGACCAGGGTGTGACCTCTTTGTGAACACATGTGAATGGAAAGTTGAGTGTAAAGTCAAAAGGCAATTCAAAGGTAGGATGGACAGATTTGATGAGTGGTCAGATACAGGCTGTGAAGGGAGGGAGGCATCTGAGATGACAGCTGGATGGACAGAAAGATGGTGATGGTGACCAAGGGAGCAGTCTGTTATTGACCTGTTGAGTTTGAGAATCAACTAAAATTTGAATCTGGAACTTATAAGCTTGAACTAGAAAGAAAATTTGAGGTTCAGTATTGGTTATGAATAGAAGCCATGGACCTATGTATGATTGTTGAAGAAAATATCGTTGGAGAACGTCTTTACAACTTCACTGGCTAGGGAATGGTGGTGTGGTTCTGCAGAAGGCATGGCACAGAATACGTACTGCCTGTTCCCATTTTACTTTGTAGAAATGAAGGCTCAGAACCACAAAGCAGATTTCTTAAGTGTATGTTTCAGGAACGGAAGATTAGACTGGAAAGCCCTCCTAGAGTTAATCCTGCACTTCTGACGAGCACAAATGAAGATATCATTCATCTGGGGGACTAGAATTAGATGGGGCAAAACTTTTTTCTCATTTATTTACTTATTTATTGAGGTGGCTATTGTTTTTTTTAATCTCATGGTGCAAAATGCATCTTTCCCCCAACTCATTGTAAAGGTGTCTGTATTAGTACTATTGGTTGTGTTGCTGCCATAAAGGAATTTACCACGAATTTAGCTGCTTGAACAATGCAAATTTGTTCTTCTAATTTCCCTTAGATAATTCTATCCTCTGACTGCCAAAGCTTACATCTGCCCCACATGCAAAATACATTCACCTCCATCCAGGTTTCCCAAAGTCTCAACCTAGGATAGCATCAACTCAAAGTCCCAAATCTCATCGGCTTGCAAGTCCCAAGTTTTATCATCTAAATCAGGTATGGGGGAAGCTCTGGGAATGATCCATTCTGGGGTGTGATTTCTTTGCATTTGTGGACCCGTGACCCTGAAAACACAATTTATCTTCTCTCAAAATATAATGGTCGGACAGACTTAGGTTAGCAGTCACAGGCATTCCTGTTCAAAAAGGGAGAAAACTGAAAGCAAAAAAGAGTTATTTATTGGTCTTAAGTCATTTCTAAACCCAGCTGAGAAAATTCCATTAGGTGTCAAGGTGTGGGAATAACCCTATGTGGCCATGGCTCTGTCCCCTGGGCTCATGGCTGTTTTCTGAATCATCCTTCCTTTTTCATGAGGGGTAGCATGGATTCGCATCAGAGCAGTTTTTATAAGCCTGTTTCCTGTGTATCGAATTTTGCCAGTTTGACAGCCTTCTTTCATTTTGGATTTTGGCCATTTCAGTTCAAGCTGGCAGGGTTCTGCTGGTGTGACATTCTCAAGAAACCTGTGGGTCTCCCCGGTGTGTCATGGGGATTTACTCCATTAGACAAGAGGGTTATTCATAGACCTTTCCAGGATAATCTCATCTCTATTTTTGGCTTTTGTTGATATGGCTGAGAGAACACACCTTAAGCTCTCTAGTTTGGGGATATTTATGAGGCACACTCTTAATCTAAGAGCCTTTTGTGTGACTTTATACTCCAACCAGAATCTTCTGAGGTGTCATACCTTTGGCTTTTTCTGTAGAGCACACATTTCTGACTGAATTTTGTGAATATTAGCACCTTTTGCCATCCAGATAGTCTGAGGGTTTTCAAATCTACCAAATCCTGGTGGCGGCGGCGGCGGGGGGGGGTTGTTTAACATTTCTTCCTTCAATTTATTACTTTCCTCTCTCATTTTACTAAAAGCAATAAGAAACTAGACCTCACTTATAACACTTGGCTTGGAAATCTCCGCTAAGTGTTCAATTTTATTATTTATTTATTTATTTATTTATTTATTTATTTATTTATTTATTACAAATTCTGCTTTTCACACAACTACAGGACACAATTCCACTGAGTTTTCTTTCACTGTTTAACAAGGATTCTCTTCCCTCCCATTTCCAGTTTCCAATAACATGTTTTTCAGTTTGTTCTGTGACCTCCTCCGTAGGACCTTTAATGTCCATATTTCTACTAAGGGTGCCCTCGGAGAAATTTAGGCTTTTTTGATCAGAATTTGTCCAGGCCCTCCCTGTTGCCCAGTCTCTAAGCCCCTATACATTCTGTACTAGTAGGGCCCTACCCTTGGTGTCAAAGTCCATATTAGTTTTCTATTGCTGCCATAACAGATTACCACCAACTTAGCTTACACGATGGATAGTAGAAATTTATTACCCTACTGCTCTGTATGTTAGAGTAGAAGTCTCACATGGCTCTCACCAAGCTAGAATAAAAGGTTGGCAGGATTGCATTCTTCTCCAGAGGCTTTAGGGAAGCATCTCTCTCTCTCTCTCTCTCTCTCTCCCATCCCCCCTCCCTGCCTTTCTTCCTTCCTTCCTCCCTGAGCTCTTAACCTATAATCCAGAGAAGGAGTCAGTGGAACCTCTGATATGTAGTCAGTTAGTCAGAAGCACAGATGAGAACCCGGGCTTGTTATTGGCATTGGGAGTGGAGGGAAATCATAACCTGTGGGATCTGATGCTATCTCCGGACAGTGTCAGAATTGAGTTGAATTGTAAAACACCCAGCTGGTGTTGCCAAGAATTGCTTGGTGGTGTGGGGGAAACTCCCCACTCCCCACACCAACGTTGGAAGTTGGTGATCAAAACCAGCTCTTACATTTGCAGGGTTTCTTTTGCCATGTTCCTAGTATTAGGTCATGGATATCTTTGAGAGCCTTCAGTTCTGCCTACCATCGTGTCAGCAAGCAGATCTGAACCCAGGTTGGGCTTACTACATTTGGACTTTTCCTAGCAGACTCCATGGTATCCTCTCATAACTGTCCAGAAGCCCTGCTCATCAAGAACTCTGTTCTTGCCACTTTTGTTGTATCAGATGGTAATGCTTTGGGCTGTTAAGTAACAGGTAACATTTAACTAAGAGCTGCTTGAGCTGCTTAAACCAGTAAATGTTTATTTTTCTCACCTAACAACATATCTAGAGATGGTCGCTGGTCTTGTTTCAGTGACTCAATGATGTCAAGGCCATTGGCTTGATAATTTGGTTGGCCCTTCCCTTATAGTTGCAGTATGTCTGCCACAGCTTCAGATATCACATCCACATTCAAGACAGAAAGACATGGTGGGGCTCCTGGGTGGCTCAATCTGTTGAGCGTCTGCCTCTTGATTTCAGCTCAGGTCATGATCTCAGGATCCTGGGATCAAGCCTCACATCGGGCTCCCTGCTCAGCACGGAGTCTGCTTAAGATGATCCTCTCCCTCTGCCCCCCTCCCTCTCCAGACCCTTGCTCTCTCTCTCTCTCTCTCTCTCAAAAAAAAAAAAAAAAGGAAACATAGGAAAAGGAAGGGTAAACTCCAGTTTTGTCTGTCCCTTTTTGTTTGTTTGCTTGTTTGTTGTTGTTGTTGTCTGCCCCTTTTATCAGGAAGGCAGATGTGTTCCCAGAAGACCCACGAGACTTTCATTATATCTCATAGACCAGAGCTGTGTCATATGCCCCCACCCCCTGCAGGTGCAAGGAAGCCTGAGAAAGTGGGTATTTAGCTTTTCCTGGTAGAGGCAAGCAAAAGAAAAGAGGATTGGAAATGAAGTTTGGATTAGCCACCTCATAGTGCCAGAATTTCAATCTGTCCAGGACCCTGTCTTTGCCTTTTTCTCTTGACAGTCCACAATTAGAGTTAGGATCATGTTCCTGAGTCAGACACCTCCTGATGACTGTGCTCTGACCAGCTGTCCAACCCCACTCACTTCTTGTAAGATATCTCTGACCCCAATGAACCACTTAGACTGCCATGTGCAGTGGCCTGGATGCACTGCTTGTCGCTTCCCACCCCCCCCACCCCGCCACCGCGGGCCCTGGAAGCACCTGACCACCTTTCAGAGGCCTCGAGACTCCACCCATCCCACTGGCTATGCAGAGGCAAACTTCCATTCTGACAGCACCTGTTTTTTATGTGGATCATTTTTAGGCTGTGTGTATGTGTGTGTGTGTGTGTGTACGTATGTGTGTGTGTGTGTGTGTGTGTGTGTGTGTGTGTGTGTGTGTGTGTGAGTGCATGTCCAGGTGCAGAAAAAAAAGGGGGAAACAGGCCACATTGACCAAGGACATTATCCTTTGCTAGCTTTAAATTCTACCAGGGTAGAGGGTCTTCTGAGCATGGAACTCTGGCAGAGATACTATTTTCTATCCATTTTCCCCTCCTTCCTTAGTAAGAGACTATGACTCTATGTGTAGCAGCCATGTACCAGACAAAAGACTTCATTCCCAGATGAAGATTTCAGTTTCTCTTATAGCGAGGTGCAGCCACGTGACTAAGTTCTAGCTAATGTGATAAGTGGAAACATTGTTTTGGGCTTTCAGGATGTTTCTCTACAGTGAGTGGGCATGTCCTTCTCTGTCCTCTCATCCATTTTGCTATCTGAAGTGCAGATGAAATGGCTAGAGCACTGTCAGCTGTTTTGGACCATGAGGAAGAGAGATAGATATACAGTTGACCTTTGAACAACATGGGTTTAAACTGCATGCGTCCACTTATAATAGGCAGATTTTTTCAATAAATATAGTACATTACTATAAATCAATTTTCTCTTCCTTATGATTTTCTTAATAATGTTTTCTATTTTTCTAGCTTACTTTTTAAAATTTTTTTATTTAAATTCAATTAGCCAACGTAGTCTCTAGCTTATTTTATTGTAAGATTACAGTATATAATACATATAACATACAAAATATATATTAATCGAGTGTTTATGTTATCAGTAAGTCTTCCAGTCAACAGTGGGCTACAAGTAGTTAAGTTTTGGGGGAGTCAAAAGTTACACACAGATTTTTTTTTTTTAAGATTTTATTTATTTATTTGACAGAGAGAGACACAGCAAGAGAGGGAACACAAGCAGGGGGAGTGGCAGAGGGAGAAGCAGGCTTCCCGCAGAGCAGGGAGCCTGATGCGGGGCTCGATCCCAGGACCCTGGGACCATGACCTGAGCCGAAGGCAGACGCTTAACGACTGAGCCACCCAGGGGCCCCTACACACAGATTTTTGACTGCATGGGGAGGTTGGCAGCCCTACCCCCTGTTTTGTTCAAGGGTTAACTGTACTTTAAGGGTGGCCAAGAGCTGACACTCTCCCTGGACTCCCAGTCTCCAGGGAGATACATTTTTTGTTTAAGTCACTGTTCTTTTGGATTTGTGTGTGTTTGCATCTAAACCTGACCCTGAATAACTCACCTACCTCTCATCGGCATGGTGTCTAACGCTTTACATAGCACTTCCAGGTACATTATCTCATCTCAACAGACAGGTAAATACCCATTTTCCTGTGCTGTTTCTAGCAGGTCCTGGGTTCGAAGAGAGCCAATGAGGGCCAATCGCAGCCATCAGAGAGCTGTTTACCTGCTGAGGCTGAAGACCATAGGGAAACTGAAAGCATCTTGTTGAGGGGCAAAAGGAAGATGTTGCTTTTGGAGTTAATGACCACTTTAGGAGGAACGGACCTGCCTCCATCTTTGTGCAGCAAGGCCCTGACTGGGACCCAAACCCTCCTCTCACCATTTCACTACCCATTTTTAAACCGGTATTTTGGTCTGTGGCAAGAACTTTATATAAATATGGTCTTGTGGATGGTTTTCTCCCTGAAACAGAGCTTCAGCAATGGTTTCATTACTCACTGATGACTTGTTGAACTCAGCCTCAGTGCAAGCTCTTGAGGAGTAGGTCTGCTTTGTGACAGAAATGGTATTGGTGGCTGGAGTAAGAGTCCTTGTGCTAGATGGTACTCTGATGCCACCAGCTCTACTTGGTTCCAGAGTGGCAACTGGCCTGTTGTCCCCCAGAGTTGTTTCTGTCTTGTTCTGTCTCCACCTCCCTGCCCTCTCTGGCACACCCTCCCTCCACCCCGAATCTCACATAGGGCTATCTTCCAAAGCTGTCCAGCATTTTTGCCCAGGACCCCTTCTCTCCCGCTCCTCTACAAAGTCCTAGCAAGACCTGGCTAATTCCATCAAGGCCCAGCGTGACCCAGCTCTTCCTTAAACTTGCCTGTTCCATTCCAAGAAGTCCAGCCAGGGCAGGATGTCCCTTATGAAGCAGGCATGTGGATTCACAGCAGGCATCCTTTGCCGGGGGGGGGGGGGGGGCTGGCTCTGAGCAAAGGAGGCATACGTCATGGTCTAAGCAGAGCCCTGTTTTCCAAGGGCAGTGATGAGAGGGGTTGATGGTACTCTGATGATTTAATGACAGTAATGGTTTTTCTTATCTATTATTCATATTTTTGCTCCTGGCAATCCTGTGAGGTATTTAGGGTGAATGTTATAGATATGATCTCCAAGGAGGAGAAGGGAGCAAAAACTAACATTTAGTGAGAACCAAGCATGAGTGAGTTTTTGGTCCACACTAGCTGGTATCACAGCAGGTAAGGGCATGTGTTTGAAGTGAGTCAGCGCTTGGTTGCACACTACACCTGCTGTGGAGACTCACTGGCTGTGAGGCTTAGACAAGCCGGTAACCCGGAGTGGCTGACTGTAAGCTCAGAGCCTTGACTGCCTGCCTCTTCAACAAAGTGAAGATGAGGGGCCTTGGATCTACCTAGACGGGAGCTCTCTGGTGCCCTGGGAGGCCGCCCCCTACAGTGGCCACCAGAACAGGCTTCGCAGGCAGGCAGAACTGCTGGAACGATCCTGGCATCATTGTTCAACAGCCAGGGAACCTTGGCCAAGTCACTAAATTCAATCTGAGTCTCGTTTCCGCATCCGTAAGGTGGTGATGGAAACAGGCCCAGCCTCCAGGAGTTGTTATAATGATTGAATGAGGAGGCAGGTAAATTGTCTTTTGTTCCACAAAGAGTGGGGCTTATTTTAATTATCTTTATCACTACTAATTGAAGAGGATATTCTAATGTTCTGGGGAAAAGGAAACCATCCACCTTGCCTGGCCACTTACCTGGAATGGAGATGCACTCAGTGAATGAGCTTCTCTTGGGCTGTTGGGGCAGCTTTTGAGCCACCATCTTTGGGCTGAAAGCTGCCTGGTTGTGTGGCTGGCCTCTGAGGCTGTTGCCCGCTCCCAAGTTGCAGATCTGGTTCCTTTCACCCTTATAATAGGCCCTGGCAGAGCTGCCTAGGACAGCCAAGGTCTCCAGGGACCTCACCTAGTCCTGCCTGATCCACTCTGCCCCTCAGCCCTCCTAGGACTCAGTCCTCCTGAGGAATGTGGACTGCTCTGAGCCCCCAGAGTCTGGTCGGCACAGTGCCTACCCGGGTGAGCCAGTTGCCCTGGGCACCCCGTCCTCCAGTCATGAAGACCTCAGCAAGGACTCACATTAACCAGCTGGGCTCCTGTTGTTCCTTCTTTCTCCAGGCCCACACAATTGTTAGGAAACTGATTCTTTGAATGGTGTTGGCTTTCTCAGCTTCTCCTGCTCTTTGCTCCGTTTTCAGTTGCCTGCAGTGGTGTAGACTCTGTACCACAGGGGATCAGTGTACCAGCTTCAGGGTCAAGCAGCCCTGGTTCACATGGCCTTTGTTTGCAGTGATTGGCAGGTACTCAGCGAGGCAGGCGCTGTATGGCACGTGATGCCAAGTGCTTTACAGGGATTAGTATTAGCTCGTGGACCCTCATAACACGTCCATTAGACAGCTGCTTTTAACAGATGAGGGCATTCAGGCACAGAGAGGTAAAATAACTTTCTCAAAGCAGCATAGCATGGGGGTCTGTGACAGCAAGGAAGGGAGCCCTGGGAGGGGAGAAGGGGGGGAGGGGAAGAAAGAAAAAGAGAAAAGAGGAAGGCTACGTCACACCTTGCCCAGAGCTTGGCTCCCCAGCTCCCCAGGGGGCGCGGGGGTCTGACTGACTTAGCCACTCTCTCAGTTTTGCCAGAAGGTGTGGGGGTGGGGAGAAGAGGTCAGCTGGGATTGAAGGGAAGGTTTATGAAGAGACAAAAAGGCCTTCCACGGAAAAACACATCCTAACGGTTTTGGCAGACAGCATGTGAAAAGGTGCATTCTTCCTCTGGGGAAGCAGGAAGCCAGCCAGGATGCCTCTCAGTGGGTCACAAGCAACCATTTAATTCAGAACCTGTGTTTAGATCCCAAGGGAGCTCAGGCCACCAAAGTCATGAATACACATGAGCCTCATGCAGCCTTGTGGACAATAAGACGATGAAGGTGACATCTCCGATTCCCGCGGTTGCCACGTTGTTTTAATTTGTAAACTAACGAACAATTTCAGATGTAAGAGCGTTGGTCTACAGAGAAATGTTAACCTTCGGCAGAGATTTTGTCTCTTCTGATATGTGATTTCCACATCTTCCCTGGGTTTCAGCAGTTTCCTCTTCTCTATTCCTAAAAGAACCTGCATTTCCCTTTCCTGACTCCCTTCCTGGCTTCCTGTGTGCTAAGCCTTTGCAGTTGTCATCATCTCTTCAGAATGCATTTGATAGGTACAGGAAGTTGCACCAGACGGGAGATGGGAGATGGAACCAGCAATCAATAAAAAAAGAACTATGTTTCTAAGAAAAATGCATCACGGCTTCCCACCGGAGTTGTGTACCATATGTCCTAATATCCGTGGAACAATGGAACTAAATTTTAGCTCTTCTGCTTGGCTTTCCCGGCCATTCTCAAAAAAAAAGAAAAGAGACTTTTCACCTGCTGCTACCCAGCTTCCCGAGGATTCCTAGTACAGATTGCCTTTCCTTTTAACCCTTTCATCAGATACCACAAAATAAAATCTCTCCTTCCAGCTTTATTTCTCCTGGCTACTAGTTTAGTATATTTATGGTGCATGAGTCATCAAGCTGCCGCCTGATTGGATAAAAACCAAGCACCCCTGAGACCATCAGTCAATTACAGCTATTCTCAGCTTCATTCACAGATTTATTAGCTTGCACACACAGAGAGAAATTCATTCAGCAAAGTTCATTCATAAAAATTTCAACACTCTGCATCATCCTGCACATCTCAGCCTTCTGCTGCCGACGGGCTCCTGAAAGAAGCTCTGAGCTGAGTCCAGGAGGGAGGGGAGCTCAGAGCTGGGGTGGGCAGGCTGGGAGGGGATCTGAGGAACACGGAGGGATCGCAAGTCCATGAAATAATGCGGAGCACCGCCCGTCACTAGTACTTCTGGCTTGTGGCCCGGACGGGATGCGAGACAAGATCTTCCAAGAGAGGGCAGCTATCAGAATCGACGAACTCAGGCTGAAGGGCCTTTGGCTCATATAGACATTTGCTCTTTTTCCTTTTTTAAATGAACAATCACTGGAACAAATAAAGGGTTAATAGGCCAGTCATTGCCCCGCCCTGTGAGAGCCGGAGGGAGCAGGTTTGAAAGTTCCTGTGTGCAGAAGGGGAGGCTGGTGGTGGGGGGCGCTAAATATTCCTGCAAGGCTCCTGCACCGCCCGCTGGCGATGCGGCGGGACGGGCTGGCCGGTGTTCGGCCCGGTTCCGTGCTGAGAGTTGGCCGTGAGTGATCCCTGCCACCGCGAGCCCCGGTCCAGGCGTTCCCGGCAAGGAATCCAAGGCGAGAACACCGAGTGCTGCCGCTGGGGCCAGGGAGGGACTGAAATCAACTGGGGAGGCGTTTTCTCCCCAGGCTGTCACCCAGAAGGGCCTGGGAGCCGAGGTGGGCGAGGGAGAGTGCAGAGTTGGGAGAGGTGGCTGCCGCAAGTCGCGTGGGGCGTTGAGGCATTTGCTTTCCGTTCCGTTTATCTAGCAGACGACGAGGCGATTTATGCAACAGTATCCTGTTTCAGCACTGCCAAGGCTATGCGAAAACGCGGTCAGGACAGCCTGGCAGGACTTGTGCTGTATGTAGGACTCTTCGGGCACCCCGGGATGCTGCACAGGGCCAAGTACAGCCGTTTTCGGAATGAGTCCATCACGTCCTTGGACGAAAGCAGCCCCGGAGCCTCGGTGGGGAACAAGGGCTCGCCTCAGCCTCCCTACCCCACCCTGGCACCTCACCTGCCGGCTGACGATGCCACCTTGGCGTCCCAGGAGAGCCCCACCCCACTGTGCACCTTGATCCCTCGCATGGCCAGCGTGAAGCTGGCCAACCCAGCCACCTTGCTGAGTCTGAAAAACTTTTGCTTGGGTACCAAAGAGGTGCCCCGGCTGAAGCTCCAGGAAAGCCAGGACCCGGCTCCCAGTGGCCCAGCTTCCCCTGAGACCCGTCTAAATAGGGCTGGGTCCGCACCTCCGCCGCAGCCAGACCTGGTGGGGCACAGGGCAACTGTCTTAACTCCCGATGCCTGTCCCCTTCCTGGCCCTGGGGAGCCAAGCCCAGGGAGCAGGCAGGACAGGCACTTTCTGCAGCACCTGTTGGGGATGGGCATGAACTACTATGTGAGGGTAAGTCTATCTCCCTCTCTGTGCTCCTTCTAAGAACTCCTGGGGAAAGGGGCATCTTCCCTGTGTTCTGCAAGGGGCTGCACACCACCTGGCTGGGTTCTAGGTTTGGACAAGACATTGTGTAACTGGACTGAGAGGAGGGGAGCTGGGCTTACGGGTTTCCCTAGGAATATCTGGCTTGTACTGAAGTCAGATAACTTTTGGTTCAAGGCCATGAACTGGTGCTAACTTGTAGGTAGTTTCCAGGGGGTAGGGACAACTTCTGATGGAGACGGCGAGATGGTGCCTTCTTGTGCCCCCCTGGACCTAGCATTCTGACCAAGAAGGGTGAAGAATTTCAAATCTGTTTAGTGACTGAGACCTGCTGGGCTCTATCAGCCACTGTATTTCGGTAGGGATTTCTGTGCTAGAGGAATGCATGATGTGTAAGGGACTTGAATTATTTTTAAAAATGTAATTCAGCATTTATCAAGTACTTCTGAAAGCGTGGCCGTGTCTCTGTGCCTGTGCTAAGAGCTAGTCTTAGGTCTTTGGTGCCCCCCCCCCGCCCCCGGCTTTATTGCCTACACTGCGGCAAGTGGGCCTTGTCCATGAGCTGTGTGCAAAATCAGGGTCCTTACTGGCGTCGCACATGCCCTTGCTCATTCCAGATCTGGGTAAGAGAAGAGAAAAAGATTTGACCCCTGCTCTTCTGGAGCTCACATTTCAGTCAAGGAAAACCAACCAATGCATGTGAAATAATAAGAGAACAATACTTAGCAATAGAAATCTAGTGTGAGAATGCTGAAGGAATTCAGAAAAAGGAAATGGTTTGTTGTGGTCGGGGATTCATTTACATGGGAAACCTTCAGAAGGTGTGTCTTGGAAGAGATATCAGGTCCGGTTTGACAGAAAGGAGGAGATTCCTGGCAGGGCAAAAATATGAGCAGTCTGAAAGGCAGGTATCACTGTGGTGGCCACAGGGGAGGATCTTATAAGCTGGGCTTAACTGAAGAGGGGAATGCTGGAGGGTAGTTGGTGATAGAGTGGCTGGCGCATCGTTGGTGCTCAAACACATGTGAGTTGAATAGAGACAAATATAGATCCTGGGTAGCTTGGGGAAGAAGGAGCCGTTGACTGAAGTTCTTAAATGTCAAGGGGGAGTTGGTAAACACTGTGACTGGTAAACAAGAACCCTCGCTTGGTTTGTAGGCAAACTGTGACTTGATGAAAGTGGTTTCAAAAGGATCAACCTGAATTGATTTGAGATGGATGGAAGCAGGGAGAGATTAGAGATTGGGAGGCCAGTCGGAAAGCTACTCCGAGAGTTTAGGCATGAATGGATGAGAACCTGGATTAAAGTGGAGGTGTGAGAAAGGAGGTGAAGACAAGAACCTCTGCGAGAAGCCTCCATAGTCTTGGGTGATCCATCAGACCATTTCAGCTCATGATACAAATAGCAGAATAGTGAACATTTATTGAACAGTGGGTAGACCGGTGAATTTGTTATTGTTGTTTGGTTGTGGGTGATTATTGATAAAAAGGTTCTGAGGAGTGAGATAGAAGCAGAGTGAGTTGGGAAGGGGGTCGTGCTAAGTTTGCTTAGGCCACATAATGTTTAAAGTAATGACATCTCAGTGCTATTAATTTGCAGGTAAGTAGTCATGTAAGACCAGCACTCAGGTGAGAAGTCTGATATGAAGGTGTAAATTTGAGAGATAGCCAATAATTAGCACAACTGGACAAATAAGATCTCAAGGAAGGGCAGATAATGAATGCTGAGAGAGTTCCAGGGAGAGGAGGCAGGGGACAGCCTTGGCAAATGGATAAGTCAAACCTCTAAGGAAGATAAACTTATGGGACACTCAGTTCTTGCCCTCCCCCGGAGTGGCATGGCTCGTAATGGAAATAGCTTCATCTGTCTACTGAAAGTTCAGGGGCACATTCTCCTTTGTCAACCGAAGTGTCTGGCTCTAGTGGGAAAAGAGCGACTCCAAATCTGTGTTCTCTGCACCTGCCTTCCCAGCACGGAGACATCCTGTACTCTCAGCCCTGCCTTGCCTTTCCTTTGGTGCCTCCTCCCACCTCCCCACACCCACACACCTGTACAGTTTTGAATGTGAAAAGAGTTGCTGTGTGCCCTCCACTTTCCCTAGGGAGTGTTTCCATTTTAGATTTTTAATGAGGATGTCTGTCTTTTCATGGTGATGATAACTGACCCCAGGGAAGGCGCTGAACCCCGTGAGCCAGGTGAGCCACACTATATTGCCTAATAGACAGTGACGTGAGACACAAGTTAACACTTCTCATAGAAGGTAAAAATATATGGAAGTGCATACTTTGTTAATTTTTATAGAAGTCCAACTTTGAAAGATGGAAGGGACACAGAAGTTATCAAGTTCAATGCCTCTGTGGGGAAACTGAAGCCCAGAGAAGTGAATTTTTAAGGCCACCAGGTGAGGCAAAAAGAGAGTTAGAACTCAAGTTCCCTGTGTGCTATTCTTTGCTCTTTTCACCCCAGGTTTCCATCCTGGTTGAGATTCTGTTCCTCAGAATTCTTTTAGATATGAACCAATTTAAAAAAATGAAATGCCAACCTATTAATTTACAGTTAATAATTATCATACCAAGTGCACCCAAATTGTGATCCCTGTATTCCCATCTGTAGGAAGATGCACATAGGAAGATTTAAATCAAAAGTTTCTTAGGGGTCGCCTGGGTGGCTCCGTCAGTTAAGCATCTACCTTTGGCTCAGGTCTTGATCCCAAGGGTCCGGGGATGGAACCCAGCCTCTCGGGCTCCCTGCTCACTGGGGAGTCTGCTTTTCCTTCTCCTTCTCCCCACCCCCCTGCTCATTCTCTCCCTCTCTCTCAAATAAATAAATAAAATCTTTTTTAAAAAAAAAGTTGCTTAGGGGCGCCTGGGTGGCTCAGTTGGTTGAGCATCCGACTCTTGGTTTTGCCTCAGGTCATGAGTTTGAGCCCTGAGTCTGGCTCAGTGCTCAGTGCAGAGTCTACTTGTGATCTCTTCTTCTCCTTCTGCCCCTCCCCCTGCTCGCTCCCTGTCTCTCAAATAAATAAATAAAATCTTTAAAAAAATAAATAAAAATTTGCTTAGTGATGATGGAATCAGAGCAGAAAAGTGAGAGAGATATTCTTGATGGCTAGTGGGACATAGAAGTAGGCAAAAAGTAGCCATATATTTTTGTAGGCAAAAAGTAGCCATATATTCTACTTCCTTATCCACATCATGTGACTTCTCCTTTCCCTGCCCAAATTTATTTTTTTATTCATTCACTCATTTATTCAACAAATATGTATTGTGAACCAATTATGTGACCAGAACTGTTCCAGGACCTGAGGATACATCAATGAATAAAAAAGAGCAGGTCTGAGCCCCCGTGGAACTCACATTCTGGTGAGTGGAGATGAGCCCTGATTGAATAAACAAGTAAATATAATATGTCACATGTACTAAGTGATAGAGCAATAAGACAGGGGAAGTAAGAAAGGCAGTTGCTTGGGCAGAAATGGAAGGGATTGCATTCCTTTTGGGGGAAAATGACAGAGCTATAGTTACTCTTTATTTTGTTGTCTTGCATCTTTTATCTTTACAATGGGAACTATATTTGCCTTCTACTCTAACTTAGATTTGACTTTGGGTTAAATATCTTTTTTTAATTAGAAGATTTATTTATTTACTTGAGAGAGAGAGAAACAGAGAAGGCGCCTGCAAGTATGAATGGGGGAAGGGGCAGAGGGAGAGAATCTTCAAGCAGACTCCCCGCTGAGTGCAGAGCCCAGGGCAGGGCTCCATCTCATGACCCATGAGATCATGACCAGAGCCGAGACCAAGAGTCAGACGCTTAACGGACTGAGCCACCCAGGTGCCCCTAAATCTTTTTTTTTTTTTAATTTACTGTTCCTTTGGTCTTATAATATAGAATCAGTTATACAGCTGAAAATGTTTTATAAGTTCTGAGCACCTATTTTTGAGTCACTTTCATTTAAGCTCAGGCCTTGAACCCTCTGAAGATCTTTCAGGGAAGGTAGGCCAGCAAGCCATTCTTTGAGAGATACCAAGCCAGAAGTGGGACAACCAGACCCGGTCTGAGCAAAGCAGTGAGGTGAGTGAAGTCCGTGACATGGTGCCAAATAGTGACTTTTGTTTCCACCATAAGATTAAGTCTTGTTTCTTTATGAGGTATTCCCAAATCACTTTGTCCATCACCCAACATTCACTCGGGGGTCTCAGTTGCCCAACAGTCTGTGCTGAGTACGGAGACCACACCACGTGCCCTAGAGTGAGATGATTGGTCTGTAGGGCCTCGAAGCCCCCCATTTAATGACTCCAGCTCCTCTCTTCCCATGGGAGCTGTTTAAAACCTTAGTTCCCGTTCCCAACCCCCAAACTGCTTACAATTTAGTTGAAAGCTAAATAAAGCGGAGGCAAAGAAACCAACTGCGCTGGAGCTGCCACAGACCCGTACAGCAGTTCTGACGGTAGCCCTCCAAGGGAGACCGCCTTCTGCGAATGACGACAGCCAGCCCTACCCCACCCTTTCCAACCTAAGTGAATAGCACACAGGGTTGAAGATCAAGGTTTGTCTCACCCTGCTGCCCATCTTCTTCCCACCCTCTTACTCCACCTCGGAGCAAGACAGGCAGTCCTGGAAGTTTGTGAACCGGAATGCCGCAGATGGAGGACCACACCGGGCTGTCCTCAGCTTTAGTACAGGACCGACCCGCAGACCTTGCCTCGTTGCATTTATTTGCATGATTTCAGTCTCTTCACTTCAGCCCAACCCACCCCAGCAATTTCCCCAGATTGTGTTAGTTTGCTCAGGCTGCCCTGACAAATATCACAAACTAGGTGGCTTACACTGCAGAAATCTATTCTTTCGAAGTTCTGGAGGCTAGACGTCTGAAATCAAGGCATTGGCAGGGTCATACTCTCTTTGAAGGCTCAAGGAGAGGATTCCTCCTTGCCTCTTCCTGCTTTGGGTGATTGCCAACAATCCTTGGCATTTCTCGGCTTGGAGAAACATCACTCCAGTCTCTGCCTCGGTCTTCAACGTGGCTTTCTCGCTGATGTGACCGTGTCCGAATTTCCCTCTTCTTATAAAGATAGGAGTCATTACACTTGAGCCCATGCTGATCCAGTATGACCTCATTGTAACTTGATTATATCTGCTTCCAGATAAGGTCACATTCATAGATCCTGGGCGTTAAGACTTCAACTTAATTTTGAGGGGGTTATAGTTCAAACCATAACAGTCCCCAAAAGCACTTATTGCAAAGTGTTTGCCCACATAAGTGTTCTTGGGTATTGGGCTCATCAGTTTTGTGTGCAAATATGAATATATGTTGAGGAATTTTACTTACATCCTTTGTAAATCTCACAGACTACTCTGACCGTCCATCCTTCCTTGTTCAATGGTATGGCTTATTACTGAGCCAATAGACTAGTATTGTCTATTGTCTGTTGTGTAGACTAGAAGTAGTCCATGGTACCACGATGTTCTGTCTGCCCCGGGTATCTCTCACACAGGGCAGCACAGGTCTAGGAGTTATGAGATCTGCATTAAAGTAATGGCTCTGGTGCTAACCAGCTGGGTGACCTTAGGTGAGTCATTTCACCTCTCTGGGCCTCATTATCTCATATTTAAAGTAAGAGAGTTGAACAAAATGCTGCCTAAGATCCTGAAACTCCAGGTCTCCTTTCCCATTGGTCTGTTGGGATCTCTTTGGCTTAGAAAATGGATTCAGGACAGTTTCCTAAAGGAAATCATTTTTAACATCTTTGTGTTAATAGAGAGGAGAAGAAATGTCTTTAGCATCCTCTTACCCACACTGAGCTGGCTTCACCAGTAAAGCAGAAAGGGGTGTGTTATACTGGCCTGGGCACAGGTGCTCAGTTCTAGAGAATCGGTGTGAGAGGAGTCAGGTCGTGGGAAAACATCCAAACATCAAGTGTAGGATTCTGGGGAGTGTCGGAAGCCAGGCCGGTCCAAGGGGCAGGCCAGGGTGAGTGATAGTGGCCGGGATCATGGCTTACATGGTCTAGCCAGCCAACCTGAGGACTGTAGGAACAGCAAGAGTTAGCCCTTATCGATTCTCTCTGGACAAAAGTGCTAAGAGAAGAAGGCCCTACCACACAAAGAGACAGTCTAGTAACTCTAACCTTGAAAGAGGGAGATTGATAACTGTGGGAAACCTCTGAAGAGACAGTCCCATGATTTATGCAAAAGAAAGGCAGACCTGAGTGGTGTAGGTCAGGCCCTCACAGGTAACAGATGGCTTTCTGCCTCTGCCTCTGCGCATTTACCTCTTTTCTAAATTATCGTTGCTTAAAAGTGTGGTCATATGGATGGGAGGAAATACTTCCATCTAAAACTGACAGGTTGTCATTGAGGGTGTTATATTTTCCTTCCTGTTTCTTTCTTGGAGTGAATGTAAAAGTAGATCCTGCTAGAATTTAGAAAAATCCTGACAGATTTGACCTGTTGTTCCCGTTAGTCCCCTTATTGTTTATTTTATTTTTTATTTTTTATTTTTTATTTGACAGAGAGGGACACAGCGAGAGAGGGAACACAAGCAGGGGGAGTGGGAGAGAGAAGCAGGCTTCCCGCGGAGCAGGGAGCCGGATGCCGGACTCAATCCCAAGACCCTGGGATCATGACCTGAGCCGAAGGCAGCCGCTTAACGACTGAGCCACCGAGGAGCCCCTTGTTTATTTTTTTAAATTTATTTTTATTTTTTAAAGACTTTATTTATTTTGAGAGAGAGAGAGAGAGTGCACTTGCAGGGGGAGGGGCAGAGGGAGAGGGAAGAGAAATCCTAAGCAAGCTCCATGCCCAGCACAGAGCCTGACACTGGGCTCCATCCCATGACCCTAAGATCGCGATCTGAGCTGAAATCAAACCAACTGAGCCACCCAGGCGCTCCCCTGTTATTTCAACTCTCATACGTCCTCTGATCTGTCCAGTTCTTCCCACCCCTGATCACTAGAGCATAACTGGAAGAGAGAGTCTTAAGAGTTCCCCAAGTTCAAAACCTTCATTTTACAGTTGAGGAAACACAGAGACTCAGAGATAGGAAGTAACTTGCCCCAAGCCACACAGCTTCTGGTGGTGGAGCCCAGAAAAGAACTCCCAGTTCTGTGTATAGCACTCTTTTGTAGCTCCATCTTGCTTCACCTCTCCTCACTCCCTGAACTAAACATGCTATGCCAAATGTCTCTATTGATGAAAATGCTTTGTGTGTGTGCTTTTGTGTAAGAAGACCAGAACAAAACCTTTCTCTTCTAACAGAAAAATTGTCTTTCAAAAGCAATGAGAAGGGAAAAAGTGAGGCAGAGTGGCAAGGAGCCCCAAATGCCTTGGCTTTATCCATTTTTGTTGAAGGCGGTCCCTGCACGTGGCGACATGTTGGTGTGGGACCAGGACTTGTACGACGTGCATGGACTGGCATCCATGAATTCCTCTTGCACAGCTTTTGGGAATCGCTTCCCTGTTACGGCTTCTCCCCTCACTTCCATGTTCATATCACTCTAAAGCCATTAGCATGTTATCACACGGATTGATTGACCCAACCCTGTTGCCCAGTATGACCATCCCATCACCAGAAGAGTGATCTCAATGCTGCACACAGCTCAGGAAGCAAGGCCATTCCACAAATTTAATCCCCGGCAGCAGGGATATGAGGTCCCTGGGGTTTCTTCCTCTCTCCTAAAAGATACAAGCTTCAGATTTCGGTGAGGGCAGTGGAGGCAGAGTGAGAGAGGTCTGATCAGATTTGTGTGGAAGCATCAAGATCATAGTTACCAAAAGATGTAGGCCTTAGTGCTGCCCACAAATAACCATTACATGAAACGATTGCATCTGAAACAGAAGAGTTGAGCAAGTGGGTATTTGGAAAAGTCAGGAGGCTTCTGAGAATTGGATTTTTGATTGAGAACATTGACTGAAATCACATGAAACTTGTCCATATCATAGCAATGATGACAAGAAAGGATACATTTGTAACCATAAACTCAGGTGTACAAGAAGTGTCGTTACAAATATATTTTAAAAATCACATGAAATCTGACACCAAGCCCTTGCTGGCTTGGTCAGTTTTGGTCATTATTCATCCCCCAACCTCCAATCATGATCACATAGTGAATCGGGAGGCTTATTTCGCACCCCTAAATGAAGAAAGGCCTCTGACCTTTAGTTCATTGTATAGGATATTGATAATCCTCTAAAGACAGGAGGCACTCCTGTGTCTAGACCTCCATTTGCACACTAGAATCCTGACCCATTCTGAGAGCCCCTTGCTGAGAATCCAGCTTCCCTCGCTGCCCCTCCAGCCATTCGCCTGGGGAAGACTTGCTACTTCCCCAGGGCTTGGCCAGAATGCCATTTGAGGGTCTGGAATGCTCAGAGACCCACCAGCATCAACTGCCCATCCTCTTCCCCTCACTGCCCCTGAAGGACAGGGAGGACAGATGACTTAAGCAAGTTAATGGGAAATCCAGAAGCAACCAGCAACCAGAGAGGGTGCTGGTTGAGGGAGGGCACAGCAGAAGGGCACGAAGGAAAGCACAGCCCACCTACAGAGGCTGGGCAAAGATGGAATGAAGTTTAAAGAGTCGCCCCCATTTGTTAGACACTGGCAGCCAAGGGTTCTGATGGAAAATGAGGCTGAAGGTTCTTCGCAGGAGTTGGAAATTATACTCCTGTGGGAGGTTGAGGGGATTGAGAGACGACGGGAGTGGGAGGGGGGTGCAGGGAGAGAAAGAGAGTGGAGATAGAATGCCTAGTACCAGCAGTGTCCTACCCAGAAAAGAATCTGGAACACAGAGGTCATAAACCAACAGTTTAATGGCATGTTTTGTTTGGGTCAAAATAGGAGAAAGATTTATTTTATTTATTTATTTTTTGGTTTAGTTGCCAATGTTTTAAAAATTCCATATAAAACTCTGGATTTCTGGCTTCTCAGAAGAGCCGACAGCCTTGGACAGGTCATTCCACGTGTCAGCAGATGGCCAGAGCTGGCTAGTGAGTGAGTCACAGTCCCACCCAGTCTCACACACTTACGGCACCTGTCTGCCCCTCCCCCCACCTGTGGCATCAGAATGGGAAGGTACTGTAAGCCCTTTGTCTTTCGTTTTCTAATTTGGACTATCTGGGAGAGAAACTGAGAATGTCTTCTTCTTGGGCAACATACCAGGACTTCTTTATGTAATGGGACAGAGTCCGGGGGCTGAGTGAGCCCACGAGAGACGCGTTGTCTTCCCAACTCAGAGAGTCTTTGCCCATTCTAGCCAAGCTGCAGAGTTTTTAAAGACAGTGGAGCTCCAGGATGGGCACAGGCCATCACTATTTTGTGAAGACGTTAGTCAAAAGTTAGTTTGTAGTCAGTTCTTTGGGACAATGAGTTTTTCCAAAGAAATCATGTTAAAAGTTGATAAGCTTTCTCCTATGGTGTGAGAGAGGATTAAATGGAAAAAAAAATATATGAAAAGATTAGTACAGGGCCCGTCCCCAGATAGAGGGAAGAAAACAAACTTTTAAAGGGCCAAGAGTGCTTTTGGGCAAAAATCCATTGAAATGGGCTAAATTTGACTTGGGTGTTTCGCCGTGTCCCCTTAGCATCCTGTCTCCTGACCGGCAGCGGCAGCCCTGGCCAACCTTCCTTCCCTAAGCCTTCCGGTGGTGCCCCCAGGGCAGGCCTGCCCACCGCCCACCACTCTCCAGCTGCCTGCTCTCCCCAGCTAGTGGGCTTCCCTCTTCCCTCAGTGCAGCAGAGGGGAAACTTGCATTTTGGAAAGATATCTCTTTACTTCATTGAATCTTTATTGTAGCATTTCCCAAAAGTTCCAGAGGGCCACTGATAGCAGTTAAAACCGTTTGGTAAAAGTGCAGATTCCCAGCACCCTCCTGAAGTTACTGGATCAGAATTTCTGAGGCTGGGGCCCAGAAACCTGCATTTTTAACACGCTCACTATGTGATTCTGAAGCATACAAAGTTCAAAAACCTCTGCTGAGTCCATTTGGTGCGGTGGTTTTCAACAGTGGATGATTTTGCCACTCGGGACATTTGGCAACGCCTGGAGACATTTTTAGAGCTCAAAACTGGTGAAGAGGTGGGTGCTACTAGGTTGAGTGACTAGAGGCCAGGGATGCAGCTACACATCCTACAGGGCAAGGGACAGTCCCCAAAACAAAGAATGCTCAGGCCCAACTGGCTGATGGGACAGAGGTTAAGTAGCTCTGAGGCAGTGGGATGAAATGTGTCACCCTGGGATGTGCATTAGGAGGTGGTAGTGAATGGAAGAATAAACAGTTGATTAGTCATCTGGCTTTTGAAAAATCTAACCTAAGCTATTTCTGTTTGTCTCGAGTTTTCTTCTTTCTCCTCTTTGAATTCCACAAATTCTCTAAAAATTATAGTTAACTTCCTTACCCCCTAGCCACACAATATTCCTGTGGCTTCCACATCAGGATCCCAAGGGGTGGGAATGAGAGGGGCAGATCAGCTGTGGTATGTCCAAAGTTACAGCAGGTTCGACCCTGACTCAGGTGCATTCTGGACTAAATGGCATTTACTAACCATGGTATCCTACCATTATTGGTACCTTCATTTCCATAGGGAAGTGTGTTAACAATTTTAGCAAGTAACTTCCCAGTAAATTTTAAGAGCAGAGCCTGTCTTGGGGTTGGAAATTTCCTTTAGTTAGAGGCAAAGAAGTGCCAGAAAGCAAGCAACTTGAGGATAAAGACCATGTGCTATAAGGACAACCCCAGAAATTGAATTTTTCCCTCAATGTCATGAGATGATAATTTATATGAATCATTCATTAGGAAATGGTGAAATATATAATCCAAACATAGTTTTTTTAACCTCGTGCCAACTCCAGGTCCTTGAAAGTCACTGCCCCGCCCTCTCCTCTCCTCTCAGCTCCTCTCTCCTCTGGACTCAGGACTCAGACTGATACATTGACTACAACGTTCTGTTTCATAGTGAGTTAAGCTACCCAAGCTCACGAGACTAATCAGCATAGAGCTAGGACTAAAATTCACGTCTCTCAACTCCCAGGTGGGTGCTCTGTTCACTACCATGGTGAATAAGACATAATTCTTGCATGAGGAGGTGACAATATGAAAAGGGAGCAAAGATGTCCACACAAATTACTGTAACATAAGGCAATGCATAATAAATGACACCAAAGTGATCCAAGTAAAGCATGTGGGATATCATGGAGGAAAGGCAACTTCTTCCATTTGAGATGATTAGAGAAGGTTTCATGAGGGAAGAAGCATTTTTTTGAGTCTTGAGAAATGGGTAGAGTTTCCGTGGGCAGAGATGCAGGAAGAGCATTCCAGGCAAAGAGAATGACAATAGAGAAGCCTTGGACGTGGGAAAGTAGAGCATATATTTGGGGAATGGTGAGTGATTTGACTTGGTTGGACAGTGCATAAGGTGTATGTAGGAGATCAGTGGGAAAATAAGATGAACTGAGGCTATAACAAAGTTGCATAGTATCTGAAAAGTTAGGTTTTCCAACAGAAAACCATTGAATATATTTTTTTAGTAGCATAAGGACAAACTCAGAACTTTGACAAACTCAAAGCTGTGTTTTAGAGAGATCGTATGGGCTACAGTGCTCAGAGAGGATCCAAGAGGAAGGAGACTGGGCAAAGGGAGTCCTGGTGAGAAGCAATGTGGGAGCAAAGGCAGTGGCAGGAGGAATGAGGGCAGATGTGAGGCCCCTTAGAGGAGAAGGGGAGAGGCAGGAAGGGTTTGGGGGTGAAGGGTGAGTTCCATTCTGCATGTGATGCATTCAAGGAGACTTCAAAGCATCCAGGTGGAAATCTCCAGCAGAAAAGAGAATAGTTAGGATTGAGGAGAAATTATTTTTGTTGCTGTTGTCTTCAAAGCCCAGGGAATGGACAAGGCTACCAAAGGGAGAGCGCAGAGTGCAGATGCAGAGGAGAGAGCTTTGAGATGCAACCATTTAGGTATTCTGTGGAGAAAAGGCGTTAGTGACAGAACTAGCAGAGTGAGGAGCAGGATGGAGAGAAGACAGGGCCATCCAGGGAGAGGAGGGGAGAGTTTTGAGGAGAAAGATGTTGGACGAAACAGCAGCAGGATCTGGGAAGTATTCAAGGAATATGAGACCTGCAAGAGCCACAGATTTGGCCTTTTATTTTCTTACTTCCCTCTCCACTAAGATATTCAGTTCAACTATTGCAGAGCACACATGTCACTGGATATCCCACATGTGCACTCTCTCCTCTTGCCCTCTCCTTGAGTGGCATCTCCCAGATTCTGAGCCAGAAATCTGAGGCATGTCTACGACACTTGCCGTCACATTCCACACAGCCTTCAGTTATCAAGCCCTGACAATGCCACCCTTATGACATTTCTCATACACATCCATGTCCTCCCATGCCCACTGCAATGTCTAAGGTGAGGATGAGAGTAGGCAGCATTTTCAAACTCATTGACCAGCTTCTTACTGGTCTACTATTTTCTCTACTGGTCTACTAAATGCACTTTGCTAAACACTGTAATTGTAGCTTTTGGTTGAAACTAGGAGAAAAATGATCCTAATACAACGTGGAAAATGATACATACCTATGGAAAATAGTTTGATGCATCAGCGTCATGAACTCTGGGAGGTGGAGACAGCTTCTAGCTGGGTGGTCAGGGAAAGCTTCCAGGGGAGATGGCATTTGAGATGGTCCCTACAGATTGGATAGACGTTGAACCATAGGGAATATATAAAAATAAGGGGTATTCCAGATGGTGGGGGCATAGAGAAGGAAATAGAGGTAAATACAAGGGAGAGCACTGATTTTAGTTTGGTTAGAGTGGAGGCTGCTTGGAAAAGACTGGTGGAAAAGACTTGAGCCAGCTTATAGCAGTCCTGAAATATCAGCCTGAGGAGTTTGAGCAGAGGTCTGGGGATCTCTTTGTGCTAGAGAAGGAGTGACTGGAAGTAGGGAAGCCCTTTCAAAGGCTATTACAGCAATAGTCAAGGGGAGAAGTGTCTATATGAGGGTCTTATTGGGGGGGTGAAGTGAAGAAACACTGGTGGCGATATCATGGAAGAAAAATTTGACGATGAGGGCAGAACGCAATCCAACTTGCCTGAGGTTTTGAGGTAGAAGGTCTGGGGTGGGCCAGTGAAAGACACAGAGGACCCCAGGAGGAGCAGTGTTGAGAGGGAAGGTCAGAGGTTCAATATCCGACACATTGAGTTTGAAGTCACAGAAAGTCATCTAGACTAGAGGGAGGTGTCCAGCGGGCCTGCAGAGCTGGGGAGGGCTTCAGGTCTGGTGTGTACTTTGTGGGTCAAGACAAGCGATTAGGCATCCTTATCTGACAAGCATCCCATTAAGGCAGAGAGATTTTAGGTGATTTTCAAGGGTGGGAAGAATGGAGTGTTTCTTAATATTATACAGTAGAAGGCCTCTTCTCTGATGGAAATGTTTCACATATCCTTTTGACATTTCGGTTAAATGTACATAAATGTCCATTTGTGTTGTAGAGTCAAGGCCTTTTCTCGGAGTTTTATAGATATGATGATTAATACCCCTTTCATTGGGCGCCTGGGTGGCTCAGTTGGTTGGGCAACTGCCTTCAGCTCAGGTCATGATCCTGGAGTCCCGGGATCGAGTCCCACATCGGGCTCCCTGCTCAGCAGGGTGTCTGCTTCTCCCTCTGACCCTCTTCCCTCTCATGCTCTCTATCTTTCATTCTCTCTCTCTCGAATAAATAAAAATAAAATCTTTAAAAAAAAATACCCCTTTCATTGTTCTTGTACAAATTCTACCCATCATTCCTCACTTATATTCCTTTCAGTGTCTTCAAAGTGATATGAGCTGTTAGGGAGATCTTCAAAGCAAGCTGAGTGCAGAACATTTCATTTTTTAAAATCATTTAGAGTTGTTTTTATCCACATGTAGTTTAGCTCTATTTTTTTAAAAAGAACTTGCCTTCCTAAAGTCTTTCTATAACTTTTGACTTAATCTTCGTAGAAATAACCGCATTTAAAAAAAACCCTAACTCATATATTTTCAGTTTGCTTAATATCTACTTAAATGATGTGACTTCAGCAACAATTACAACCGCCATATACAGGTGTGACACCAACACACCTGGTTCTCAGTAAGTCTACACTCCAAACAGCAGCAGCAGAAGGTGTGGGCATCTCTGCGGGCTGTGGCAAGCTGGTTGAGTGGTAACCAGTTAGCAGAGTTTTACTGTTGTATTGTGTGCTGACAGCTCAGCAACTTGGTTGGTTGATCTGTCTCAGGGTACATTTCCAATTTTTGTCATCACAACGAGCATGTTTTAGATTCCACTTTTCCTTTTCCTACTGAACTTGACAACATCTTGCCCTTGAAGACAAGGCAGTATTTAATGAATACTGTTGTACTTACTCTCCAAACAGTTTCTGTTCGGGGAAGATGATAGATAGAGAGTGTCCCAAGGCAAACTAGAAAATAAAAAAAAAAAACACCGCTAGGAATACAGCAGGTATCCTGACTGCCCCAGCAGAATCTTACCCAAGACCCTCTTTTCAGGAGATGAAATTGAATCAGCAACTAGAAGACTATCTCTGGGGTTGGAGGTTTAAATTTAGAAACTCATCTGTGGCCTAAGCCTTTCTCTTTTTATAAAGACAACCAAAACATGTGAGGTTTGAATTCCCCACACTGGTGTCAACATTATTGCCAGCTTACAACTCAGTGAAGACCCTCTGTTTTTTATTTCTCTTAATAACAATAGGGTGCCCTTTGCATCTCCATAGTATTTTGTAAACATAAAGAGGATCAAGTTTGTTACAAGGGCAGATGTAATTTGTTCTCAGTAGCTTTTGTTTGTCCTTTGGAAAAAATACATATCTTTCTCAGGTAGGATAACATTAACTACGGGAAATATGCTCCAGCAAAAAAATGGTGCTCTGCTCACCAGAATGGCTGTGACTTAACTCTTATTTACCCAGCACTCCTAGGGATGCGAAGGCTACACGATCCTGGTGAATGAGACTGTTCTCTCACTTGTAGTTTTTAAAAATATATAATAAGGGAGAAAGAGTCACAAGGGCTAACTTTTCTGAACTCTTTTTGTTTAATCTAATTTTTCTTGATTGTATTTTCTGAAATGTCAAAGGTAACACATACTTATTTTGGTAAAAATTAAAAACAGTGCAGAAGGTAGAAGGTGAAGGTCCCATTTTCTAGGGTAATTACCACTCCTGACAGTTTGTTTTGTAGTCTTTCCGAATTCTTCCTAAGCATTGCACACTTATGTATACACATACACATACTTGTTGACACAGAAGAAGATTATAGCACGCATACTGTTCTGCAACGTGCTTTCCCTCTCTCTGACAGGTAGATTGGGGCACCCTCGTGTCACTATGTGCTGATCCTCCAGGAGGAACACAGTGTCCCAGAGAAAGGGCCACGCTTCTGGCCACTCCTCTACTAAGAGACAGTTCTCTGACTTCTGACTCCAGGAGGTCAGACCTTCAGCTTCCCTGTACTGTTTCAGCTTGCTCTCTTCTGTTCCTCAGCTGCTTTCCTCACCTGCATGAAGCTAGAGGTGGGGGCTCTGAGTACAAGGGGATCTTGGTCCCCAGTCTAAGAGCATGTTCTTCTACTTACTATGTAGCTAGAGATGCTGGGATCCATCAAGATAGACCATTTCCCTCCCCAAAATAAGAGAGTCTTAAGTCAGATTAGCCACCCTGAAACACCCCCCCCCGTATGTGGGTGCATATCTGTACATGTAAGCGTGCATGTTGTTTTAGAAAGCAAAGCCTATAGTTCTGTCTGATGTATTTCTCTGAGAGAATAATACTAGAATTAAATAAATTCTTTTACTGGCATTCTAGTATACAGACTAGCTTATTTAGGGCCAGAAGGGATGGTATCCTTGTAGGGTCCGGATGTCTTGCTCATCATTCGACTTCCACTCAGCTTCTAGAAGTCAAACTAGTTGTATGTGATGTCCCTTGAAGAGATGAGAGAAGGTGCCGACTGTGGAGGAATATCCCCGGGCAGACAGGGTCCGCTTTCTCCTGCCCACAGACCCGAGGGGCTTTGCCAGAGAGCATGAGACCAGCCAGGAGCCTGCCGGCGAGGGAAGAGAACCCTGACCAGAAGCTCATCTATTTTTGTGCTGGTTTTCTTTTGGTTTCTGAAATGATGTTAAAGATACTTATTCTGGCTAAACGAAGACACACTTGGAAAGAGTTTTTGATTTGAAAAGAAAATATCTTGGAAGTCCTGAAAGTTTGGAATAAATGTCTGAAACTTCAAAGAGGACCTCTAACTGCACCCCCCAACCCCCGACTCCCCAACATTTACATCATGGATAGACAGCCCATGGGAGCCAACACATGGCTGTCTACATAATGCTGGACTCTCAGGACCCGCCTAAGTTATTTCAAGTATCTCTTCTTAATCCCTTTAAATACAGAGATGAGTTTTTAAAAAAAATATGTTAACCCATCTGGAGTAGCTATAAGCTGTTCCCTGAAAAACAAAGAAACCTTTATTCAACACCAGATCTCCCATTCTTTATCTTTTATGACAAGTTGCAAAATTCTGCTGAGATAAAGGCTGAGACTGCAAGAACCGTATCCTTGTGCCTCGTCCAGTGGTAGGAAGGTCTTGTGGAGGGAATGCGCAGAATGTACGTAGAGAGCGAGACAGAGGACTGGGGAGGGGACGAGGGAGCCATGCAGCCAACCCCAATGTGGAACAAAGGAAAGGGATTCTGGCCCAGGATGTGTGGCAAACTCCCAAATCGCCCTTTGTAACATGTAAGAATCCCACTTCCTGAGGAGGCTATTACCTGTGAAGAGAAGGAGGAAAGGGGGTACTGGGGAGGGGAGGGAATGGAGGGAGAAGGAAGAGGAAAGATGAGGTAGGACGGGGGCATTGCTGTGGGAGGCCCTTGGGGCAGGCGCGAGTATTGATCCCAGAGGCCTCCAGGAAGCATCCTGTGCACTCACAGGCCATAGTTTTATTGGGATTTATACCCCACTGACTTCCAGAAAGGTTTTGAGGTGGCTCACCTGCTAGTGAGTTAATGCTTCCTACACACACTGAGCAACTCTGTAGGAGTGAAAGGACAGAAAGTTTGTGAGTCATCGCCCAACTGTTCAAGTGAGTTAAGAGGGGGGCTGTTTCTTCTGAATGAGGTGCCCACAGACACTGTCAACACCCACCGGTAGGAATCCTGATACAGTCGACTCATTTAGTCGATATCGCCAGGAAATCATTGAATTTTTCAGATAACTGAAGCTTCTTCCTTTAGAAGTCAGTCTTCTAAAACTTAAAATACTTTACACAGAAACCTCTGCATAATGAAGATTATATGCTCCTTTCTCTTCAGAGATGGCTGATAACTGAATGAAAAAAAAATTGGGGGGGGGAGGGAAATGCCAGATGTTTTCTCCAGATCTATGGTTTATTTTTTATAACAGTTTTATTGAGATATAATCTGTATACCATAAAATTCACACTTTAAGTGTACAATTTGGGGTTTTTTGAAGGGGCGGTTAGTATGTTCACAGAATTGTGCAACCATAACCACTCTCAGGTTTTATTGTATTATTATTTATTTTTTTGAGAGAGAGAATGTGTGCTGGGAGGTGGGGAGGGCCAGAGGAAGAGAGAGAATCTTAAGCAGTCTCCATGCCCAGCGAGGAGCCCAATGTGGGGCTTGATCTCAGGACCATGAGATCATGAGCTGAGCCAAAATTAAGAGTTAGCCGCTTAACTGACTGAGCCACCCGGGTGCCCACCACTGTCAGGTTTTAGAATAGGTTTATCACTCCAAAAAGAGGCCAGGTACCTGTAAGCTCCCTACCTCTGCCCCTAGCCCCTGGCAGGCATGAACCTACTTTCTGTCTCTCTAGATTTGCCTATTTTGGGTACTTCATATAAATGGAATCATATAATAGGTGGTCCTTTGTGTCTGGCTTCTTTCACTTAGCAAAGTATTTTCAAAATTCATCCATGTTGCGGCACGTATCAGTACTGCATTCCTTTCTATGCCTGAATAATAGTCCATTGTATGAATGTACCACATTTTGTTGATCCATTCGTCAGTTGATAGACATTTGAGTTATTCCCACTTTTTGGTTATTATGAATAATACTGCAATGAGCATTCATGCATAAGTTTTTGTGTGGACATGTGTTCTCAATTTTCTTGGGTCTATACCTGTGAGTGAATAGAGGTTGAAATGGAACGTCCTTTTTTTTTTTTATTTCTGTTTTAAAGATTTTATTTATTTATTTGACAGAGACAGAGACAGCAAGAGCAGGAACACAAACAGGGGGAGTGGGAGAGGGAGAAGCAGGCTTCCCACAGAGCGGGGAGCCCGATGTGGGGCTCGATCCTGGGACCCTGGAATCATGACCTGAGCCGAAGGCAGCTGCTTAACGACTGAGCCACCCAGGCGCCCTGGAACCTCTTTTTTCTTCTGGTGGAAATGGAGTCTTCGTTCGAACAGTCACGGTGCTATCACTTCTCGACTTTTCGGCTAACATCAAGTGTAACAGTCATGGTGCTGTTCTGGGACCCAAGATATACTGGCAAGAGCTAATAATTATGATGGGCTAGTTGTCCCTGCACTCTGAGCCCCCAAATCTCTGAGCTTTTTGAATTTATATGTCTATATTTCTACAATTTTTCAGATTCCTTATGTTCAATGAGCTGTGACTATTTGCTCTTGGTAGTGAGAATCCAACATTTCAGTTTGAGGTTCTGGCCTCCTGAGAGGACAACCCGTTAATATTGTATATAAATCAAGAGTAATGAGCTCTGAATGAAGGACTGAGGTGCTCTCCTAGGAGAAAAGACACAAGCAGAAGCTTTAGGGTTTGACTTAATTTAAAAATATGTCTTCAGCTGGGGTGCCTGGGTGGCTCAGTCGGTTAAGCATCCAACTCTTGATTTTGACTCAGTCATGATCTCAGGGTCCCTGCTCCTAGAATTTTGATTACTAAATTTTGATTACTAAATCAGCCCCACATTGGGCTCCTCGCTGGGCGGGGAGTCTGCTGAAGATTCTCTCTCTCCCTCTCCCTCTGCCCCTTCCCCCACCCTCGCTTGCTCACACGCTCTGTTTCTCTTTTAAAAAAAAAATCTCTTTGGTCACTTGCTTCTGTAGTCTCAGCCATGTTTAGGACACTTGAAGTTTTCAAGTAGGACACTTCCATTTAAGGTATTAGTCTATAAAGCTATGTTCCGATAATAGGGATTAAAATGTTACTTTTTCTGATACATAGGAAAATGTGCTTACGAGCTACTGAACTGATTCTAGTCTAAAACCTGTTCACAGAGCTCTCCCTTCGTCGGAAGGGAGCCACAGAGGAACGCTGATTCCTCAAATGCCATCTGCACAGCACAGGTTAAATAAGGCCTCTGTAGCTCTTAGGATTAGGTTGTCACAAAGGCTCGAATGATGAGGGTTTAAACAGCAGAGGTTTTCTTTTTCACTCATGTAGAAAAGTTCATAGGTAGGTAGTTCAGGGCCACACGGTGATCCCACAGTCATCAATCACCCAGGCTTCTTCCATCTTTCTGTTTGGCCATCCTTAACACATAGCTTCCATCCTCAGCCTTGCTCAAGATTGTGACACGACCATGGGAGCGCCACCCCCCATAATGTGCATTTTCCAGGCAGCAGGAAGAAGGAAGGACAAAGACAAAAATGGGGCACCTCCTAGCTGAGTGAGCCCCTTTAAAAGAGCTTTCCTTGAATTCCTACCTGATGACATCCTCTTAAAACTCCTTGGTCTCCTGGCTTCAAGGAAAGCTTGGAAATGGTGGTTTTGAAGTTGGGCACAGTGGGGGTTCTGTTGGCAAGGAAGAAAGGAGGAAAGGAAAAAGGAGGAAAGGATGTAGGTAGGCAACCCAGAGTCTCTACCCTGGCTTCCTAGGAGATCTTGTTTTAAGATGGATGAGACAGAGGCAGGTCACCACACTGTTATACACAGAGCTGTGCAGAGGTTTACAGCAGCCCATCCCTGGACCACTTCAAAATTTGTAGGCTCAGATAGTTGAAAAGGAGGATTGTTGGTAATGGTGGAATTGTCCATCTCAGCTCTGCAGTGCGAGCATCAGAGGACTTTCTGGAGGATATGGGATTTTAGAAGGACTTCAAAGGAAATGATACTATCAACAGAGGCCCTCTTCAGGTACTATGGGAATGGCTGGCCTAGACCCATCTGCGTGATGTCTCCTATTCTTCTTGGTTCCCATTTGTATATGCATGAATGCCATTGGTCAGGGGTATTTAAGGCAATGGTTGAAAGTTTGAAATGTAGTCAGTGGCTAGGGAAGGAAAGAAACTTCTTGATTTCCATGAGAATCTCAAACCTGGGCTAGACTCCTCATTATTAGCTATAACCACTTGATTCTCCCTGCTCCTAGAATTTTGATTACGAATTGAACAGTATATCCTAGAAACTCATTGGGTTTTTTTTAAGATTTTATTTTTAAGTAATCTCCATACCTAATGTGGAACTTGAACTCGAAACCCTGAGATCAAGACTCGCATGCTCTACCGACCCTGCCAGCTGGGCACATTGTAGAAAGTCATTATTTAATGTAATAACCAATAGTACAAGTAATCTACCCCATGCTAATGGACTTTAAAGGAAAACAGATATCTTCCTTGCACTCTTTTCTTTCTCTTCAGCTAAAACACTGAGATTAAAAAAAAAATGATTACAAGCTAAAAATCAGCAAATTGAATCTGAAATTCTATTTGAGTTGCTTTCTGAAGGCATTATTTGAGTTTGATTAAAAAATCTATGTTAGAATTTGTTGGGAACTTGATATCTGTGATAGAGCGAACAGATTCACAAATTTCTATACTTGTTTAGAGTTTTGTGATGTTGCATGACCTTGTTCAAGTCTTTTAAACGCTTTGAAAATTAGAGGATTGAAGCAAAGAGTTTTTTTCAAATGCAAAGGTTTTGTGAGCCTAGGGTTTTGTTTTTGTAAAAATATTGACTTAGCAGGTCACCCCTTTCCGGCTCTGATCACAATGCCCCTGAGATTTAATTCTGAAGCAAGCTTACAGTTGCTGAAGTCATAGGCTTGTGCTGCTGTCCATCCTCACAGCATTTCCACTTACACACACTCTGGCTCGGTCCTGATGGTTTATAAGAATATTTAAGAATCCCCAAATAGTATCTAGACATATGAAAAGGGCAAATGTTTCTTCCAACTTTGAAAGCTGTTTGATTCGGGCACTTGGGACAATCTGACTCATTATTATAAGAACTTATTTGAATCAGGACTTAACACATTTCACAGAGAGTCTCTGCTTCTGTTTCCCTGGGCACCATGATCCTGCACCCTCCTCCCCTGTCCTGTTATTGTCCACCTTTCTATCCTATGAGCATGTGTGCAAATCTGTTCCATTTTTAAAATAGCTTCCTCCCATTAATCTTTCCTCTTTTGTTAAAATGTAAAGTTCTCAAAGCAAAAATGAAAACAAAAGCAGTATGCTTTCTGGTTTACATCCTCACCTCTACATCACACTCTAAATCCCCTGCTCTCTGCCTTCTACTTCTCTCCTCTACTGATATTGCTCCACTGAAGCCAACAATGAAAGCCAGCAGTGGCCAAATTCCAGTGGACATTTTCCAGCCCCTTAGCCTCTTGGTCATCTTCACTTCCCTTAATTCAGTAAACGGTCTCTTTCTCCAAGAAACTCTGTGTGCTCTTGACTTCCACCATATCATACTCATCTGGTTCTCCTTGTATGTTTCCAACTTTTGTTTTGTGTCTTTCGTGGACTCTACCCTGCCTGCCCTTTAAATGCTGAGTGACATCAAATAGGGCACTTAACTTTTTATCCATGAAAAGTAAGAGGGGTTTGAATGGATAATCTCTAAATTCCCTCAAACTCTAATATCCTTTCAGTCATATTATCAGGAGTCAGGAAAACTGGCTTGAGCTACAGAAAACTCTTGTGTTTCAAGTAGAAAGAAGTGTAATGAGAGATGATTAACATTTGGGCTGCAGCTCTGCAAAGGCATGTTGTTGCGGCTGCTTCCTATTCAGAGAAAACATAAAGGCTGAAAACTAGTATGACGTCATTCGGCAGTTTATCATCATGTGGGAGACTGACTATTGGGAGTTGTGGTTTCAGCATAACAGAACAACCGACCATTCATGGAGGACTTGAGTGCTGTGACTTGGAGGGAGGATGGTATGAATGAGGCTCTTTGGCCACCATAGCCTCCAGACATGACCACACACCGGGCATGGTTACAGTCCTAGAGAGCTGGAAAGATTCAAACCACCATATATAAATGCTCCTACTGGGGACATCATGTTTGACTAAGTATGACAACTGATGATAAAAATGTTGGCCTTTTCCAGTCATAATTAAATGGTACCTATAGTTTTCAATAGTAATTTCATTATATATACCGCTAGCTAATATTTCAGATTATTTGCTGAGAGTGAGATTTAATTTGATAGGCAGGGGTGGGAGCAAAAGTTTAAGGGTCTTTGAATCTCTAAAGGGGGATGGGTGCAGACACTGCTGCCTGGGGGAAAGGGGATAGAAGAGAGCATTTGATGGAGCTGTGAAATCTGTCTCCCTTGTGGTGGTACTTGCAGATGCTCTCATTTGTGAGTGTGTAGTATTCCTCCAGTAATGTTTGATTCAATTAAAAACTCTAGGTCCTGAACACTGAAGGCTGAGACAGATTTGTGTGATGTGAGGGTGTAGGGCATAATTTATTTAATATTTTTGAGGTGATTCAGAGCTGACAAATAAGGTCTTAAATCCGCAAAGATGTAGCATATCAAGTGATTGTGGGTTGGCAGAAGAGACCATGCACACACTGTCACTCTTATATTAAAGTTCCCAACTGAATTAAGCAAAGATACAAAACGTAACTGGTTGGTCATCTGCTAAGTCATTCTGCAAAGGTGTTGCCTTGGCTACAGCTATAACCGAATTAAGGCCATGGCCAACAAGATGGTGCACATGTTGGACCACTGAGACAGTAGACAGGGCCCTATACCATTTTCTTGAGCACACACGCAGAGCAACATTGTCAGTCTCTGCTTCCTTGTATGGGATGCATGGGGTTGCTGCCCCTTGGCAACTCTGAATGGGAACCTTGGAATACCAGATGGGTGCCCGATGGCAGGCCTGGGAACTACATTAGCTTTAGCTGTGCAGTGATGGTGCTGGCATTTTGCCTCACCTCTCACAGCAAAGGACATCCAGCAACACTCTCCTGGGAAGCAGATTAACTTCTGTGAGTCACTGCTTTTCCATCTCATTTATGATTCATGACCTGGGCTATATTTTTAGCTTGTATTTCTTCGGGTCTGAGAAGTGGGCTGGGTGGAAGTGTTGTTTGGAAACTTATGGAAGAATGAAGAGAAATTGGCATCACACTGAAGCTTGAGTAGCCTGCAATTTGTTTATAATCATCAGACATTCTGTAAACATTTACTGAGATCCTATTATGTGCCATGTACTGTGCCAGACTCTAAAAATGCAAGTAAATGAGACCCAGCTTCCGCCCACCCAGAGCCCACTGAATTGTGTCGGCAGACAGCTAACTTGATAACAGATGTACTAGAGTCGCTGCCTATACTCCCAGCTGTGTCTCTGGATTTTAGTCATACTGAAGTCTTTGGTGTTTTTGTACCCCTTCTCCTGTTTTTTTTTAAATTTAATTTTATTTAAATTCAATTAATTAACAGATGGTGTATTATTACTTTCAGAGGTAGAGTTCAGTGATTCGTCATTGCATTCAACACCCAGTGCTCATTACATCATGTGCCCTCCTTAATGCTCACCGCCTGGTTACCCCATTGCCTCATCCACCTCCCCTCCAGCAACGCTGTTTGTTTCCTAGAGTTAAGAGTCTCTTATGATTTGTCTCCTTCTCTGATTTCATCCTATTTTATATTTCCCTCCTTTCCCCTATGATCCTCTGTGCTGTTTCTTAAATTCTGCATATGAGTGAAATTGTATGATAATGATCTTTCTCTGATTGAGTTATTTCACTTAGCGTAATACCTTCTACCCACATCATTGCAAATGGCAAGATTTCATTCTTTTTGACGGCTGAGTAATATTCCATTGTATAAATACCACATCTTCTTTATCTAGTCATCTGTCAGTGGACATCTGAGCCCTTTCCATAGTTTGACTATTGTGAACTTTGCTGCTATAAACATTGGGATGCAGGTGCCCCTTCAGATCACTATATTTGTATCCTTTAGTAGCAGCACCCCTTATTCTTGCTTACCTGTTGGGCATGCCATATTTATTGCCTGGAAACATCTCCTCCAATCTCTCCTTAGTTGCCCTTCATGACTCACACCAGCATCCCTTCTTCCAAAAAAATCTTCCCTGATTCCCTGAGGCTGGGTTTGAGCCCCCTCTTACACATTCCCATAGCACCTTGCATCCCAGTGTTTATCACACTCCTATGAAGAGCAGTCTTGACTGAGGTCCCTTCATGGCAGTTGAGACATTCATCAGCTCCCCAAACTAGAAGGCAGGTGGAAATGAAGAGGTTTGGGAAGAACAACACTGTCATTCCCGTACAATTGCTGCCATTTGCCGAGCCCTTCCCATGTGCCAGTCACTGTGCTCAGCGCCACACGTGCATTACCACATTGGGACCTCGTAACAACCCTGTGAAACAGGTAAGTTATTGTCCCTATTTTATAGATGAGATGTAAAGTTATTTGCCTCAGGTTTCACAGCTAGTACATGAAAAGCTGAGATTCAAACGCAGGCCTGCCTGACTCTTAAAACCCGTGCTCCTAGACTCTGGCATGTTCCTTCTCCACTTTTGTGGTTACGGTATCAGTCACGATAGACTAGGTCGTTCTGCTAACAAGCAATCCTGGCTTTCCAGTGGCTTAGACAACGAAAGTGTATTTCTTCTTTATACCATGTGCCCACAGCACGTTAGCTAGGGGGCTCTACCCTGAGTTCTTCTCCCTCAGGGACCCGGCCTGAGGTCTCCAATTGCAAGAGAAGGGACATGTGACAAGGCACTCGCAAAGTGCTAGTCTACTTGAATGTTATTGGCCAAGTCAGGAGAAGTGTAATCCCACTATGTGCTGGGAAGGCCAAAAATTGGAAATAATTGTGGACAGCCCCAATAACTCCCACCTATACAAAGAAAGGAGTGGTGGAAGTAGATGAATGAAGACAAAAGGGAAGGATAAAGTGTCCAGAGGAATGAAGGTCTTCCAGGGATTAAGAAAAAGCTTGCTTTTTAAACCATAGGTCTCTAGTTAAATGGCTATTGGGATCAATTATTCAGTTGTTCTTCCTGTAAGCAGCACCGTTAAGACTTCTCTTCTGAATGTTTTAATGCTTTGACACAACCTGGGATTTCACTAGGTCCATCAAGAGAGCGCAGTCAATTAGTATTACAAAAGCAGCTAATCGGAGTACGGCCAGTATTCCAATTCTCATTTTCATTATGAGGAACTAGTTCCCGCCACTTTAGAGACTTTCTCCAAGAACAATAGAAAACAGGATTCCCATTCTCCTAGGATTAGGCCTCTACAGTGACAACGACAACAACAAACTCTTGAAAGTTTCTTAGGAGGCCAGGCCACAGGGCTAACAGTTGCTTTTCCCCACAAGGGGCTTAACTTAAAGCTATTGGGTGCAGCTTTTGAATCTCAACAAACACTAAAACTGGATATTAGCTACAGGGCCCTTAAGGAGTTTCTGCAAAGAGCACATTGAGAATATTTTGGTCAAGGAAAATCCACCTTTGTACAATGCGATTCCTGTTTTTCTTTTTTTCTTTTTTAAAAATTTTTTAATAATTTTTATTGTTATGTTAATCACCATACATTACATCATTAGTTTTTGACGATTCCTGTTTTTCAAGAACACAGAGGGTGATCGGCGTGATGTGGAACGAAACACAATACTTACTGTTTTAGGTGGTGGATGCAACAATCATGCTTCAAGCAGCTATGAGATTATAGATTATATAAACATCTACCACCTACAGAGGATGGCTGGTCTTACCACTCATTTTTCTCTTGATACTAAAAAAAAAAAAATGAATGAACAAATGTAGATTTCAGGCTCTTGAACCTGGAGCAGAAGAAGGAGCTTTCAGCAGGGTAGTTGTTTGGATTTTTAAAAACATATTCAGTTCAATCAACTAAAGTATATTTTGAGGGGCTACTGTCTGCCAGACAGTATTCTAGGTATTGGGGATAGAGCAATAATCAGCTCTTTGCTACTTATAATGAGGGCTTGGGTGAATGGGTGGAGGAGAGACTCAGTGTACTGTTATCTCCCCGGGCTATACCCATGATGGAACATGGGGCACTTCAGGGGGGTCAGCATCATGGAGAAAACTCCTACCTGACCCAGGTACCATGGGGGAATTGCTATCAGCAGATGCCTCATCGATAGGAGGTACATCACTTGTACTATCTGGTACTTTTGAAAGATGCTGGACTTGGAGTCTTCCCTGGACGGTAAACTTCTCCAGATCAGGGAGATAACATGGACTATCACGGTGTTAAGCATAAAGGGACCGGGGTTCTTCTCATTAGCCAGTTCTGTGGCCCTCGAGCAGAGCACCAAACCTCTGATAATCAGTTTTCTCCCATCTGTAAAAGGAGTGTCAGGGTCTGTCACAATTTTATCGCAAGGATCAAATGAGATAACACTTGTGAAAAGAGACAGTGGACATCTCTGTGTCAAAGCACGTGGTCGCATAGGATGGCTCTTCTGGCCTTGCCCAGCCACAGAAAGAGTTAATACGCGTCTCCCCACATGTGGGTGTGAAATTATTCCTGGGAGAGCTTGTGGCCCTTCCGAAGTTCTCGGTCTGCTTTTTGCCACCGGGATGACCTCCGGCTGAGTGATTTTGTCTGTGCTCAGGTCTGTAGGCAGAGATGAAACCTCTCTCAGTTCAAAAAAATCCCCGTGGGTAAGGGGTTCTCGATGGGAGTAGGACTGTTGGTATGTGACCCTGCGTAGCCGCCCCACGTGATGCAGATGGCTGTCATACTTTCCTTGCCCACGGCCGGCCAGTACTTTTTTTTTTTCAGACAAATTGGAAGGTTTCTTTGGCCCATTGTAGATAGCTCATATCCTGATGTATTAGAGTGTCATCAAAGTGCCAACCCGACCAAGATCTTTATTGTTTATCTGGGCTTCCGGCACTCAAAACATTCTATCTGCAGGATCCTGGATTGCCCACTTTTCTTCCGAATCAATTCAAAACTTCCCTTATTTAATTCTAAAATTCCCCAGGAGATGATAGTTAAGACATTATCAGCTCCGCTCGCCTTAGAGGGACTTTAAAACAACAGATGTTTTCTCCATCTGCTGTGTGCAAAGAAGTCTACTTCATTGGGAAAGAGCATAGGAGGTGAGGGTGGCCAAGGGGGCCCAGCTTTGCCCCCTTCACAGCCCCGCTCTGCCTTGGGTGGGAAGCCTGCAGAGGAAGTTCTTCCTTTTGGAAGAACAAGCAGAACACAACACTTACTTTTAGAAGATTTCATCTTTGTAACCAGTGAGGACTCCGGGTTGAAATGACTTGGTTGCTGAGACCTGAGTGTGAATGAATGAACAATTCCAGATATTCAGGCTGTTGAGCCTGGAGCAAGAGAAGGAGCTTTTGGAAGGGGAGATGTTTGAATTTTTAAAAATATACTCAACTCAATCCACCCAAAGTGTGTGTGTGTTTGAAGTATAATTAACCAAAGGGCATGATTTTGAGGGCTACTGCATGCAAGATGGTCTTCCAGGTGTGGAGGACAGAGCAGTCTCGGCTCTTCGCTACCAACGTTCTAGTCAGGGGGGACAGACAACAAACAAACAAATACGTGATGCTGTCAGCAATAAGTGATCCAAAGAAAAGCAAATACAAGGGGCACCTGGGTGGCTCAGTTAGTTAAGCGTCTGCCTTCGGCTCAGGTCATGATCCCAGGGTCCTGGGATTGAGCCCCACGTCAGGCTCCCTGCTCCGTGGGAAGCCTGCTTCTCCCTCTCCCACTCCCCCTGCTTGTGCTCCCTCTCTCACTGTGTCTCTCTCTGTCAAATAAATAAATAAAATCTTAAAAAAAAAAAGAAAGAAAAGCAAATACAAGAGAACAGAGAATGGTAGAGAGAGGGAGGGTGTCCACTACTCTGTGCTCTTGGATGCAAGTTTCATAAGCGCTACCGGATCACTCTAAGAAAAGTCAGTCTTTGTGAAGACCCCTTGTGCCTCTTCCACCGAGGCTGGTCTTCTTGTTTGTCTCACTGAACTCCCTCGAAACTTGCTCCCCAATATTGCCCCCTGTTCTGGAGGAGGGGCCCTGCAACCCCATCGTCTACCTGCCCCGGTTTTCAATTGTTGCTGCACTAAACGGGGAAGGACCTTCCATTCCCTTCTCGTACAACACACATACTGAGTCAAAGCTGGCACAAGGAGGCCTTTGACCAGCTTCCCTTCAGGATTATTTTAACTGGCAACATACCCCTTTAAGAAGGAACACATTACAGATGGTCCAGTTAGGATGCAGGTTATTTTGAGACTTCCTGAATGGCATTTCTTGGCTACTTCATTCAAATAAATCATTTATTGCACTGTAAGAGGTGCTGGGGATAATGATGACTAAGACTCACTCCCTGCCCTTGAGAAGCCCACAGTCCAGCTGCGGGCTTAGACATTTAAAAAGAAAAATTGCAGCACCACTGGGTGAGTGCAACCTTGGGGTATGACCAAGATGCTCTGGGAGCCCAAGGGAAGGGCAATGAACTCTGCCTCCAGAGTGCTGAAGAGGACGTCAAACAACTTTAATGATTTCTGATGCTTCATTTAGTTATTCATTATCCATCTATTCGACCATATTTCCTGCGTGGCTTACATTGGGGTCACACACTGCCTTGCAGATATTGTTTGTTTGACCTGTTATTATTGGTTGGTAACAGCTTTATTGAGATGTAATCCACATGCCATCAATTCACCCATTTAAGGTGTGCAATTCAGTGGTTTTTAGTATATTCACAGGGTTATGCCAATACCTCCCATTTTAGAACATCTTTATCAACCCCAAAGGAAACCCCGGACCCTTCAGCAGTCACATCCCAACCCCCCAAACTTTCCAGCCCTCCTTTCTAACTCTATAGGTTTGTCTACTCTGGACATTTCAGATAAATGAAATCATGCGACATGTGGTCTTTTGTGACTGCTTTCCTTCACTTAGAATTATATTTTCAAGATTCATTTATGTTGTAGCATGTATCAGTACTTTGTTCCTTTTCATTGCCAAATGCTTTTTCAATGCGTGATGTGTCCTTTTTATCAATCTATTCATCAGTTAATGGATACTTCGTGGTTTCTACCTTTCGGCCATTATGAATAATGCTGCTATGAACATTTGGGTGCAAGATTTTGGTGTGGACATGTTTTCAGTTTTCTTGGGTATTTATTGAGGAGTGGAATTGCTAGGTCATATGGTAATTCTAAATTTAACTTTTTTTTTTAAGATTTTATTTGAGAGGGAGAGAGAAAGCAAGAGCGAGAGAGAAAGAGCACACAAGCTAGGGGGAGAGGCAGAGGGAGAGAGAGAAGCAGCCTCCCCGAGCAGGGAGCCTAATGTGGGGCTCAATCCGAGGACCCTGAGATCATGACCTGAGCCAAAGGCAGATGTTTAACCGACTGAGCCACCCAGGTGCCCCTAAATGTAACTTTTTGAGGAATTGCCAAGCTGTTTTTCCTAGTGATTACACCATTTTACATTCCCACACTGTATCAGGGTTCCAGTTTCTCCATGTCTTTGCCAACACTTGCTATTTGGGGTCCATTTGTTTTTTAAATGATGGCCATCTCAGAGGGTATGAAGTGGTATCTCACTGTCATTTTGCTCTGCATTTCCCTAATGAGGAATGATATTGAGCATCATTTTGTGTGCTTCTTGGCCATTTATAAATCTTCTTTGGATAAATGTTTATTCAGATCTTTTGCCCACTTTCAAAGTGGGTTATTTGTCTTCTTCTTATTGAGTTTTAGTGTTTTTTATATATTCTGGATCCAAGTCCATTATCAGATATATCATTTGTAAATATTTTCTCCCATTTTGTGGGTGGTGTTTTCATTTTCTTGGTAGTGTCCCATGAAGCACAAAAGTATTTAATTTTTATGAAATCCAATTTATCTATTTTTTTATTAGCTTGTGCTTTTGCTGTTATATCCAAGGTCCCGATTTTTGCCTATTTTCTTTTATCATTGTAACTCTCATACATATGTCTTGGATCCATTTTGAGTTTATTTCTGCATACGGTATGAGGTATGGGGTCTAGTTTCATTCCTTTTTTTATGTAGATATTCAGTTGCTCCAGCACCATTTGTTGAAAAGCCTGTCCTTTCTCTTTTTGAATTATTTTGGCATCCTTGTCAAAAATCAGTTGATAGTAAACATGAGGGTTTATTTCTGGCTTCTAATTCTATTCCTTTGATCCAAGTGTCTATCTTGATGCTATACCACACCTGTTTTGATTGTGTTGCTGGGTAGTAAGTTTTGAAATTGGAACAGGTGAGTCCTCTAACTTTGTTCTTTCTCAAGATCGTGCTGGCAACTCTGGGCCTCTTGACTTTCCTTGTGAGTTTCAGGAGCAGCTTGTCAATATCTGCAAAGAAGCCATCTGGGAATTTGATAGGAATTTTGTTAATTCTGTAGATTAGTTTTGAGAGATTTTAATTTTGCTACCTTAACAACATAAACTCATCTGATCCATGAGGGTGGATGTCTTTCCATTCATTATGATCTTCTTGAATTTCCTTCAACAATATTTTATAGTTTTAAAAGTATAAGTTTTACATTTATTTTGTTAAATTTATTTGTAAATGTTTTATTCTTTTTGATTCTATTACAATGGAATTGTTTTCTTAATTTCATTTTTGGATTGTTCATTGTGACTGGTTGGGTTTTGAAATTAGGAAAACTTACAGATAAAGTCTGATTTCTGGCTTTGTCTGAAGTCATATCTGGTTTCCCAAATAGCAGCAAAGGACTTGAGTGAGTAGTGTGGGTTCTGTTCTTCTTTTAGGCCATTTTTTTCTGAGTTTGTCCTCATCTGGCTACTTTCTTATATCTGGCTTAATTCACTCATTAATATCGTAATTGTTAAGCACTGAGATTTTGACTTTTATGATTGTTCTTTTGGGAAATCTAAGTTTGATGAGATTTAGTTTGAATAAGGGATTAATATTATCTAAATCTTTAATACGATTATTTTTATGTACACATCCTATTCTGTCTCAAAAGTTATTTAAGCCATATCTTACTCATTCATCTCAGGAACATTGGTGAGTTAGACTCACGCTAAGGATACAAAGAAGAAATAGACACCATTTTTGTTTTAAAAGAGGTATATACACATTGATAAAAAAATGCCATATGGGCAACTAGAGTTTTATAAAAGGTCTGCTAGTAGTCCATAAAGTGTGCAGAGGAGGGCTTAGGAAAGGGAATGTGGTCAAGACTGTGGGTAAGGAAGGGAGAGTAGAGGAGAGGACTCATGAAAGAAGTGACCTTTGCATGATGATAGTTGGGACCTTGTCCACTAAGCTAAGAGAGTTGGGTCTTTTCCTGGGGACTGGTGTTTTCTCTAAAGTGTGATTCTTGGACCACCTGTAGCAGAATCACCTGAGTGCTTGTTTTTTGTTTTTTAAAGATTTTATTTATTTATCAGAGAGAGAGAGAGAGCCCAAGCAGGGGATGAGGCAGGCAGAGGGAGAAACAGGCTCCTTGCTCAGCAGGGACTCGATCCCAGGACCCTGAGATCATGACCTAGCCGAAGGCAGACACTTAACTGACTGAGCCACCCAGGCATCCCCACCCGAGTGCTTGTTAAAATGCAGTTACTCAGACCTACTGAAACAGAATATCTCAGAGCCCAGGAATCTGCTTTTGAAAAATCTGCTTTTTAAGTTTCTCTGGTGATTTTGAAGTTCTATAAAGTTTGAGAAGCTCAGGTTGAGGCGGCTGGGGGCCCTGTAAAGATTTTTAGGTGGGAATGGAGTAGGATAGGATGGAGTCGCATCATGCCAGACCTGAGTTTCAGTAAGGTGTTAGCTGCATTGGGAAAGGCAGACTCAGAGGGTGGGACACCAGAGACTCTGTTGTTGTGGGCGTTATTTCAAAATTCAGCACTAGGGTGGAACTCAGGTAGAATAAAGAATACACTGGACAGTCCCTAAAATCTTCCACATCTGTGCACTTGGACTGTCAAAGATCAGAATCAGTGCCTTATGTTTTTGTTTGTATTTACAGGGAGGCCCCCTTTCCCCTGGGGCCATTGAGGTCAAAGTCTAATTTGGAGAGTAGGGTTTGGGGCTACAGGATTGAACAAAGAGATTGATCTCTTGCTTACTGCCAGCCAAATGAAAATGGTTCATTTCAGGTACATTGAACGTGCATATGATGCAGTTGAGAGGCAGAGTGCCCAAATGAGGATGGTAAAAGTTGGGGCAGGTGTGGAGTTGAGGGAGGAAGACAGGACAGATCCTGTCTTGAACTGGCAGGGCTTGGAGCTTGAATTGGCAGGGCTTGGCCCCTGATTGGGTGAGGGATTTGAAAGAAGGGGAAGAGTTGAGTTTCCTGGCTCATGTAACTAGGTGGCTGGTGATACTGTTGCTTGAGATCAGAAATGTAAGTAGAGGAATTAATTTGGATATACTGAATTTGCGATGCAAGTGGAATGCATATTCATGTGATTACACTGGTCTGTAGCAGGCAAAAGAACTTGGGTTGAAAAATCTCTGTGCCATCAGCACCAAGGTAATAATTGAAGGCATACATGCTAGAGATAGACTTTATTGAATGGGAGTAGAACTTGGACATCAGAATTTTCTAAGCTTCCCTGGTGATTCTAAGATGCAGTCAGGGTTGACTGCATAGTATAGGGTGAGAGGAGAAGAGACCATTGTTTAAAGAGAAAACAGGGGTAAAAATAAGGAACTAGCAAAGGAGACTAAGAAGGAACAGTCAGAGGATGAAGATGAGGAATCAGAGAAAAATGCTTTCATGAAAGCCAAGCGGGGAGAGGGGTCAGAGGAAAGAAAAGGAGGTGAGTAGAGGTCAGCAAGGGCAATGCCCTAGGCAGGTGAACGGGAACAAAAACAGTTCACTCGAGTAGACCCTGATAAAGTAGTTGGTTTGCTCAGGCAGTTTCAATAGAGTTTTGAGGCCAGAACTACTAGAGTGAGTTGAGGCATGAGTAGAAAGAAAGGAAGTGGAGACAACATCACAAGATTATGAAGACAATGTCCTCCCTCCAATCTCCCTTTCTTAGTGAGAAAGACTAGAAGTTATTTAAAGCGGCAGAAAAATCCTGCAGTGTCTTTGGGCCATGTTGGTGGCCTTTACTATTGTCAAACATTTATTTCATGAAGGTCAAACCCTTGTCATATCACACTTAATTATATACTGTTCTTCGGTGTTTTGATCATTTCGAAGTGTCATTCTTCCCTGTCTTATCAAATGCAGGGCCTCTGCCTGAAGCCTTCTCTTGAACAATATCCCCTTATACTTCTAGCACAGGGGCGGGCACATTCTAAGAAAGGAATACTGTATGCCACAGAAAAAAAAAAGGAGGTAATCCTACTTAATAATTAATGAACTGTGCTTCCTAGAGGTTAAGGTAGGCTTTATTTAAATTTTAAACCCTATAATAATACTACCTACTTATTTTTAAAAAATAAACAATATAAAAGTATAAAGTAAAAAGTAAAAGCTTGCCTCTCTCCCATTCCCAGAAGTAACCGCTGTTACCTTTCTTACCAGTTTCTTATGTGTCCTTCGGACATTCTTTCTGAGGATATAAGAATATATATCCTTTTTCTTTAGGTAATATGGTCAAAATCATTCTGTAAAGGAGCCAGTATGAGAAATTCTCATAAGCTAGCTATCATTCCTCCTCTCTGAAAACCCCAGTAATTTCTTCAAAGCCCAAGATACACACAGCTATGAATAGGGTGTTCACCTCTCTCTGGGAGCAAGTGGTTGAAGCTCAGACAGTACAAAAATATTATTGCTGCCTTGGGGCATGAAGAGAGAGCATGAGCTAGGAGTTAGGTAAGCTGTCTGTCAGGTGCTGAATAGGAAGGTTGTCTGAGCACTGCTGAGCTCCACTACTTTCTCACCACCCGTGTATGCCTCTAATAAAGGTCTTCGGTGTCCTCTCAGAGTCAGGAATTAGGGAGTGTCTTCTGTCTCGTGTGCCACCTCCTGTGTTCCCCAGAAGAAGCTGGATTCATTCTGCTCTCACCACTGTGGCCCCCAGGCTCATTTCATTGTTACCCACTTCAGTAGACCAAAGGAAGAGTCAGTGGGAGCCAGCTCAGTGACCCTTTCTGTTTTTACTTTTCCTGTTATACAAGGCTTACACACAGAGTCCCAGGATGGGCTACAGACTCTGGAATAAACCCTGATTCAGTCTCACTGAATAAATGAAACTGAGCCAGGCACTTCCCTTTAATAGACTTTAATATCTTCATCTATTAAATGGAATTAACAGTAATGACTATACTCCTAGAAAGAAAAGAAATAATCTCTTTCATGATTCTCTTATCCTTATGAGCCTGGGTTTCTTTCTTTTCTTTGCTTCTTCTTCTTTTTTTAATGGAGGCTCCACGCCCAGTGTAGAGCCCAACATGAGGCTTGAACTCATGACCAGAAGAACGAGACCTAAGCTGAGATCAAGGGTCGGATGCTTAACCGACAGAGCCACCCAGGTGCCCCTGAGGCTGGGTTTCTTAAGAACAGAGACCATATCTTATTCAGATCCACATTTAATAAATGAGTAAGAGGTATTGTCATTCCCAGTTTATACCTAAATCAACAAACCAAATTTCTCCTTCCTGAGGCATTGACGTTCAACCCCTGTCTGCTTATGTGGTCATCAGGTACCTAAACAAAGAAGTGGACGGATTATTTTTATCCACTGCCCTCTCCCTGCTTCCTCATAGCAATGGTTTCTGAGTGAAATGGACTCTGTGAGTTAATGGGAAGACCAAGTCCAAAGTCCATTCCAGGCTTCAGGATAATTGTGAAAAATCAGGCACCGATTCCCTCCCTTCCTTTTGCTCAGAGTGGCTTTCTCAACACATGCCCACAGTGGAAAGGGAAATGTACTCATTGTCATACCACCTCAGGCATGACTCACATTTCTTCAGAAACTTCGGTTTATCACAATGAGGCTGGCAGAAGGTGTCACCTGTGCCATTGATGGCAGTCGAGTGTCTGGAGCAAAATAGAGGTTCCAATGAAGGAAAAGGGGATCGGAAGCAATGCCTGGATCTGTCTTAGAAGAAGCAGATGAGGTGGTTATTGCCATGAAGTGTGATTAAGAGCAAAGCCTTGGAAGAGTCTCTCTCTTCCTATTCTCTGTCTCTCCACTAAAAACCTCTTTCCTTACTGATAACCCAAATTCCACCATTGGTGATTCACCACACTGGACTGAAAATTGCCCCCACTTTGACACTCTTCCTCACGTGGGTGTTGAGCCTCATTGGCCTTGGAGCGTCTCTGTCCAACTGACTCTGTTTGCCTCTTTCCCCATTCCTGTCAGATATGCAGCCTGCTCTCCCTTCCTGTTAAAGTCTGCACCCTCAACTTTATCATCCAGGGCTCTCCCCACCTACTGCCGCTAGACTGCCTGAGGAGGACACATTCTCCCCAGCCTCCCACTTCACTACAAAACCTCTTCCATTTAGGTTGTTTGTTGCCAATCTCTAAGATGGGAACTAACAAAAATAACAAACAGAGGAAATGACAGAGAAATCCAAAAGTCTTCCAAAGGTATCATCCTGGTTTATAGTTCCTGAGTCTACTTCTGAGTCCTCATTTCTCCTGTACGCCTCATTTATCCCTCAGGATGAGGGACCAGTCAAACCTTCACATCCCTCCATCGCTTCTCTCCCTCTGCTCATTTTAAAGACACTGTTGGAGTTGAACAATAGAAGCTTTATTCATTCTTCCAACTAGTATTTATTGAGTACCAGCATGTCCCAAGCACCACCCCAGGTGCTGGGAATACAGCATTGATTATAATGTTTACAGTCAAGGGAATGAAGACAAGCAATAAACAAGCAAACCAACAAGTAGACCTGATCATCAGTGGCACGAAGGTGACCAGTGAGGGCTGTGATGAAGGTTGACAGGAGGCAGTGATATTTAAATTAAAATGTACAGGACGAGAAGAAGTCAGTCCTGAAAAGAGATGGCAGAAGAGCAAGACAGAAGGGGAGAGGGGAAAGGGCAAGTGCAAAGGCCCTGTGTTTGGAAAGAGTTGGGGGTACTTGAGGAAGAGAGAGAAGATCAATGTGTCAGCGACGTGTATAGGGGGAGAATGACACAGATGAAGTTGGGGGGTAAGCAGGGGCCAGAAAACACAGGGTCTGGGGGTTTATAATAACATGTTTATAATAACATGTTTGTTTTGATAATAAATACCAGGGGGTTCCAGAATGGAGGGACATTTTTGAAAAATCAATCTGGCAGAAAATGTAGGTGGAAAAATGTAGGTGTTTGTTTACATTTTCAAAAAGTGTGCCTTGATGGGCTGGTTAGTATCATTGTCATCTTAACTTGATGATTTACCGCTGAAGGGAAAGATAACACCCCCCTTAGTGCTGACAAAGCCTCCTGCAGGAATTAGAGGAGTAGCCTGTACCCCAACTGTGTGGGGAGTTCATTCTTTCCAGGATGAGGGGTGCAGGAAATAGAGGAGCAGGAGCTAAGTCCTGAAATGAGAGAAGATACTGAAGGCAGGAGAAGCTGGAGTAGCCAGTGAGGATATGAAAACAATCTTTTTAATGCACCTCAGCGTGAAACTTGGACCCTTGGAATCTCCTTTCCTGATAGTTCTGAGATGAGCTTTCTACCACATCCCCTAAATCTAGATTTTCTTTCCTAATAAGTCTTATGGATTATTGAACAGAACTGTCTAGACATCACTCACTTTCCCAGTTATGTCTTAACCTTGGGAAGTTAAGCATGATTGGGATGGTATAAAGTGTTCAAAAAATTTTTTGTGTGTCAATACTAGAGACCCAAGAGGAGTGTGACAAACGAATCTGGCTGAGAATTGTCAGGTGATTGGCCTGGCCAGCGTGCTCTCCCAGTACTAGGCTCTAGGCAACATTTGGTAGGCTGACTTGCCCTTAGGATGCTAAGTCTACAGAATGTGCTCGGAAGTACTATAAGAAGTGTCTGGGGAGGCACCCTCTGGATCCTGCCATCTTTCCGTGGTGCTTTTGCCATTTCCAAGCAGAGGGAGGCTGGAAGGCTTCCAGAGGAAAGCTAAACAGGAAGCATATAATTTCCTAGGAGCTGACAGATAACTTTCAATCAGACCGCTTGGCTCTCATAACATTTCCGAGCTCATTCTCAGAGAAACACTCTCCCTCCTCAGCTAAGGCTCTGCTAAGAGGATTTACTCCCACAGCCTCGCTTGGCAAAGCTACACAGAAGACTACTAAGTCTGCATCCCTAGGCTTAATTCTTCTCCACCATTCCAGAATCCAATTTTCAACTGCAGGCTTGTCATTTCCTGGATACCCCACCAATGTCGTTCAGTCAGCAGGTCCCAAACCAACTCATCATCTTCCCCTCTCCCGGTTTTCCTGTTTCTGTTAATGGAATCACTGTTCCCTCTGCTACCCTGGCTGGAAACATCTGAGTCATCCTTGACTCATCCTTGTCTCTTATTCTCTAGATCAAATCAACTGCCGAATCATGTAGTATCTATTTCCATGATGTCACTTGAATTAGTCCCCTCCTTCCTACTGCCGCCATCTCTCCTCGGTGTGGGCTCTCATTACTTCCCCCTCGACAGGAACATCCTCACTTTTCCCCTCACCAATAACCCACCTCCATACTGCTGCTGACATAAGGCTTCTCACACACAGACCAACCACATCGCTCTGGTATCGGCAGACCGCCATGGTTCCCACATTAAATATAAACTGTCTTTTCGCTTATAAGGCACAATTCCTTTTCTAATACTCCATGTTCAAGGGAAATTTACTAATTCCTGGCATAGGACATGACTCTTTTTTCCTTTCTTGAACCCTGTTAGTAAATGATCTTGTGAAAAAGTAAGATCTTCTTATATGACTAAATTCTGTATTTAGCAGTTATATGCTTGTTTTATCTTCTTAGAAGCTTCACTGGTCTCTGTATTATTTGCCTCACATACCATTGGAGCACATGCACGGACCCGGCGCTGTTCTAAGAGCTCCACGCATGTGAAAAAATTTGACTCTCGTAACAATTCTAATTGTTTCCCCCATTTTGCCAGTGACAAAACTGAAGTGCAGAGAAGTTGAGTAACGTGCTGAGCTTCCATTACTAGTAAGTGGCAGATCCAGGATTCGGATGCACACAGTCTGGCCCCAGAGCCCATGATCTGAACCAATGAACTCACATCATCTTTGCTACTTGCCTTCCTGATATCATAGTTGGGATTTGGCTGTGTTTTATTTTTTTTATTTAGTTTTTTAAAGATTTTATTCATTTATTTGACAGAGAGAGACACAGCGAGAGAGGGAACACAAGCAGGGGGAGTGGGAGAGGGAGAAGCAAGCTTCCCGCTGAGCAGGGAGCCCGATGCGGGGCTCGATCCCAGGACCCTGGGATCATGACCTGAGCCGAAGGCAGATGCTTAACGACTGAGCCACCCAGGAGTACTGGCTGATGTTTTATAACTGAACTGAGGTTTAAGGCATATGTCCATTAATGGTGAGAAATATCAATGGTAGGCTAAGTGTGACAATGTAAGTTGATATCAGGAGCTGACTTAAGGTGTTTCCCAGGAAATCACTATGAAGATGAGAACATCATTGTGCTATTTTTTTTTCCTACTTATTCTTTTTTTTTTTTTTCTTATTCCAGTACATGGGCTGTATTGAAGTACTGCAGTCAATGAGGTCACTGGATTTTGGAATGAGAACCCAAGTTACAAGGTAAGAGAACAAAAATGGAAGAGGATTTGCGGGCTATAGTTTAAAGTCAGAATAGTGTCTCCCCCCCCGTAGGAATTTCATGCAAACCTTCAAAGTCACCATGGGCTTTTATTTGTGGTTGGAAGCTAGAACATAGCCCAGTGACCGTGGATGAGGGGCTCATCATGTGAAAGACTTCCCAATTATGTGGTGGAACATCTGCATTCCATATAAGAACTGATGAGATGATGCAGTCAGAGAAATAGCCAGTTTTCCGGGTACCAAAAGCATGTAAAAGGATGCCTGGATATTGAATATTACAGAACCTCAGGCCTGTTGAAGAATTAGCTGAAAAGAAGACCAGGGAAGAGCTTTCTGTATCAGAAAGCCCAAGTTCTCCCCATTTATGAGACATAAAACCTGCTTGCTCCTTGTCTGAGTCTTCCTCCTCTGTGTACAGTGAGTTGCATGGAATTGAACCAAGGGAGCCTTACCCAGCACAGGGGAAGCACAAATTAGAAGCAGAAATACAAGGCATGGGTCATTAAGGTCAAGTTCAAGGCAAGAACGGAAAGAGGAACAAGCATGTGCCCAGACTGGTAACTGGGAGAATTGTGAGGTGAGGGGATGAGGTGAGACGACTGGGTTGATGTGAGTGATTCAAGATGAAGCCTTGGGCATCTTTTCTACATGGTGTCACTGTGTGTCTCAGGGACAAGCCACAGTGCCAATCTGCATCTGTGGTTGCAGGCCAGCCTTTCCAAAGGTGAATGTTCTCATTACGAAGACAGGATAACTCTTCCTCATGCTCATCCCATGAAATTGTAGGCCTAGACAAAGTTTCCTGTGGTTCAAAGTTTTGGGAAAAGGAATCACATTGCTCTTTAGGAGAGTGGGAGTATACAAGAGAATATTAAAACCTTGAGAAGTCCTGTGTAGCAGTCTCAAAAATTCTATTTCAAGATTGTCTAAACCTGTTTGGCCCCAGAATCCTTCTTTTTTTCATGTAACATAAATGAACATCCCATGTATTCCTAGGGTTCCATGAAATGCACTTTAGGAAATGCTCTTTTGGACTCACTAGGGTGCATTCTAATCTGTCTTCCCAAATTCCTCACCATTCCTTCTCTTCTGAGTTTTCTCTTTCCCATTCTCCGTCCCTTCAACTTTTCTGCAGGTGACCTGGTGTCTAGATGACTTTCTCCCCTATTAGTCCTACTTTGGATGTGTCCAGGTTTTATTTTCATCCCAATGATCCTTAACCTGGAGAAAACCCTTTCTCCAATCCTGAGCAGATTACAGATGGGAGGAAGAAGGTAGCTATGCCAGGTACCTGGAATGGGGACACCGGACAAAGGAATGCCCACTGTCCTTACCTAAGGATGACTGATTTTCTGTTCATTCATCTATTCATTTTCTTTCACTCAGCTATTTATGGAATGCCCATTGAGTGCCTGGAGCTGTTCAAGAACTGAGGATGCAGAAACCTCTGGCCTCATGAAGTTTATGTTCTAGCTGGGGAAGCAAGACTATAGCAAGGAAACAAATAAATATACAATATAGTTTCATGTAGTAATAAGTGCCATTACTGTAATAATAAAGCAGGGTAAGGGGATAGAGCTGTGGGGGGGCGCTTTTATTTTTAAACTTTTAAATTTTTAAAAAATTTGTGTATAGTTGATACACAATATTACAGTAGTTTCAGGTGTACAACATAGTGACTCAACTTCTCTATACTTTATGCTGTGCTCACCACAAGTGTAGTTACCATCTGTCTAGGGGCTGGGCTTTTAAATGTTATTTTCTAGCTAGAAAAATATTGTATGGTTACTTAGAACATTTGGAAAGTAGAAAAAATTATGAAAAAAGAAAATCACTCATAATCTCACCGAAGATAATGTCTACCAACATTTTGTGTTTTGGAATACCTTTCCGGTCTTTTTTCATACATGAACGTACGATGATTTTTATAGAAAATCTGGAAAATAGTTGATACCACTTCCATCATCTTGAGCATTTCCCTGTTGCTAAATATTCAAAACTATTATTTAGGTAATACAATATGCATAACATAAAATTTACCATTTTTAAGTATACTGTTCAGTAGCATTAAGTACATGTGCAGCCATTACTTACACCCATCTCCAGAACTTTCTCATCTTTCCAGATTGAAACTCTGTGCTCAATAAATAATAACTCCTGGGGCGCCTGGGTGGCTCAGTCATTAAGCATCTGCCTTCAGCTCAGGTCATGATCCCAGGGTCCTGGGATCGAGCCCCGCATCGGGCTCCCTGTGCTTCTCCCTCTCCCACTCCCCCTGCTCTGTTCCCTCTCTCACTGTTGTCTCTCTCTGTCAAATAAATAAATAAAATATTTTAAAAATAATAAATATAAATAAATAAATAAATAAATAAATAAATAAATAAATAAATAATAACTCCTCATACCCTCCTCCTTCAGCCCATGGCAACCACATTCTACTTTATGTGTCTATAAATTTGACTACTCTGGATACCCCTTGTAAGTGGAATCATGTAGTATTTGTCCTTTTGTGACTGATTTATTTCATTTAATACAATGTCCTCAAGATTTCGAACAAGACCAAACAATATAACTGTTTTGAAGGCATTTGATGTGTGTTGCTAAATCATTCTGCAGAAGAACTGTCTAGATATTCTCTCTCAGCCATGTAGTATCTTTTATTTTTAGTATCGATTTTTTTAAATCTTTGTCAACTTGGAAGTCTGTAGTGTCCTATTGTTTAGTAAATGGTAAAAGATTATTTTTTCTATGCCATGAAGATTCAGTTTATAACTAATGTACACACCCAAGGGGAGGTGCCTGGCATGGTATCTGGATGTTATTCCTTGTAGATTTGTCCATGTATGATTCAGGTATGGCACCTTGTGCTCTGGGCAGAGTTGTGCAAGCTCAAGGATTTCTCTGAAATCTCTAATTCCTACCCTGTTTCCCAAATATCTACTTTGCTTCCTTCTCTTTTAATTTTTCCGTCTTTATCTCATTCTCCTCTCCCCTCTCAACTTCCATGTATTTTGACATTTGGCCACTTTTCAAGTTGTGTTGTTACCAACTGTCTTGGATGTTATCATTAAAACAGGTTTAATCAGGTTTTGAGTTATTTTAAATTTAAAGTTCACATATTCACCAAGTTTCATTTAACTCATAATCCTACTTAATCTGAGAAGAAAGATTTCACTGGACTGGTTACAATTCCAAAAGAAAGAGCTTTATTTTGTGTGACCACAGCTATCTCCCTACCTTTACCATCAAACATAAACATAAAATCAATCAGGGCTGAATGCTGATAAACTAGTGTATCTAATTGCCACTATAGGTACAAACTGTATTTCAGGCTGATGTCCCACCCATGGTAAATGGTCTCACCATCCCTAAATTAGTTAATACATTATTCCAGACAATGGGGAGACAGCAACGGGACATTCCTGATGATGAAGGAGGAGCCATGATTAAGATCTAACAGGTGGGTCAGCATTTGAAACAGAGAAGAAAGTTGGAGTAGAATTCGTGTCTTCATGACGGACTTTTCTGCCAGTTGTTTGAGGGCTGAATGCGCAGGATTTCTGGAACACAGAGAGTACTCAAATAGAGCAGAGAAAAAAGAAAAGGGCAAGAGGCTCTTCACTTTCTCAGCAGTTCCCTGGATCACACCTCTTTCAAAGTTTCCATCATACAACCCCCCACCTTGACTCCAGATTTAGTCCCCAAAGGAGCCCTGTGGGTGGTTTCTACTGTTGTTTTGCCACTAATTCTCACCCAGGCATTTATCGTTTTGACGGATTTAGGACCAGATCTCAGTTTTTATTAGCCAGGTATTCATGCAAACGGGCAAAGGAGGAGGTTTTCCTGATAGAAAAGAGAAACAGGATCATTAGGACAACAAAGGCTCACAGCCACAGTTGTCTCCAAAATGTCTAGAAAACAATATCAAGAGGAAATGAGAGAAAGGGAAAGTGAAAGTCATGCTAAGCATGATACAGTCCTTTGCTCTCTTCTAAAAAGGGTTTCTATCCTGGTTTTTAAAACAAAGCTAAAGGAAACAAAACACCTCATTCCATCTAAATCAGGACGCACACACACATGCACACACACTCACAGAAAAATAACTCAGCTCACGAAAACCTAGCCTGTTTTCCCTCCTTTGAGTAAGCATCCAGATCATGCAAAGAAGAAAAAAATCTTCCTTCTCTCTCTAAGGATGCCTCCCTCTTTGTGTCTGGGTGGGAACTTGCCTCAGATACCGAAGGAGAGAGAAACAACCGTTCAGGGTAAACCCAATAACGAGCTGGTGGGACAGGGCTTGACTCTCAACCCTAAAAGAACAGAACTTCTTAGGAAACTGTTGAGGGGACATCTAGTTCATCACATTTATCACAGAGCATCATTTCCTTCAAGGGGCAGGGCACACTGCTGGTGGGAGGGACCTCAAGATCGCTGTCTTACTACTCTGTCCTCCTGTATTTATTGCCTTATGTTTGTAACTCTTATTTGGTAATAAAATCAGCCAGGCTAAGCACAAGACACCCAGCACAGGATCTGCCCTTACCAGGCTCCAGGACAGCTGGGAAGCAGCAGCTGGTTGTGGGTTGGCTCATTCCTGTGATTGCCATCCCTGGGGGCCTATGAAGGAAAATGGGGAGCTGTTAGACAGCGGGTGGTAAATGCTCCCTTTTTAGGGTCCTGGCTTCAGATTCATTTTTCTCTAGCTGATCGTAAGGGGCTACACATCGTGGATTAATTTATCTGCCCCATTCCATGGGTGCAGAAAAACCTTGAGTAGTGTTGTTTTTTGAACTGCTGCTGTAGACACTAAGCAGGCTATTTGTGTGATTTGGTACTAGGTAGAGCAATGAGGAAGCAGAGATCATAACTCAGAGGATATTGTAATTGGACTAATTTCCTGTTTGAAACATTACTGCTAATGAACAGTGATTCTGCAGATTTAATTCACTGTCTTGAAATTTTGATTCTTTGGCTTCAACAGGACATTAAAGGCAGTTCTTCAGAGACAAATGCATACTGTGTGTGTGTGTGTGTGTGTGTGTGTGCGCATGTGTGTTAGCAACCATTTGATGCAAAGCGGATCCACCATGCAGCTGAACATTTACATAAAGTCCTGTGTTTGTGGTTTCTAAGGCATGTGAACGTAAGGAGGGAAAGTATTCTGTAGAGGTCCAATATCTGTATGTTTGGTGGCTAAATTAAGATATTTGTTTGAAAACAGGCTGGCATTTATCTAAATGTCCTGAGGATTAGAGGAATGAGATCGGTTGCAGCTAACCAGGGATCAGGGTGTGTCTTCGCATAAAACTTGGAGTAACTGTATCACCTCGGTGGTACAGTCCGTTAAGCGTCCGTTTCTTGGTTTCTGCTCAGGTTGTGATCTCAGGGTTGTGGGATTGAGCCCCGACTCGGGCTCCAAGCTCAGCGCAGAGTCTGCTAAAATTTCTCTCTCCTCCCTCTGTCCCCACCCCCACTCTGTCTCTCTCTCAAATAAATAAATAAATCTTAAAAAAGAAAAAACTTAGAGTAACTGTACTGAATCTGGTGTGTGGGTTCTTTGTTGACTTCTGGGTAGACCATTGGAGTTAGTAGGATTGTAGCCCACATGGCATACAAAATAAAGACTGCCAGATGTGGGTATAAAAGACTGAGTCTCTTAACGTGCCGTGCAAGGAAACATTCCTTGATGAAGGAATTTACTGAGGAGAGTGGTAAGGAGAAAAAACAAATCAGGAGTTTTTAAGTTCTAGTTTATGGTGATCACGCTAAGGCTTGAAACCAAGCACTCTGGCTGAGAGGCAATGTACGTGGTTCGATAAAACAAGTGCCGTTGTTCATGGGTCAGGAAAGAATGTTAAGACCCCAGTAAGGGTCCAGTGTTCCAGGGTCAATGTTTGTAACCTTTATCAGCTGGTGAGAACAGTTACAATAAAACCTAACAGTCAAATACTCTTCAGCAAGCACTGATTTAAGCGGAAGTACTTCCTGTCACACACACGTGATGGCAGGAAGCTCTTGCTGGAGGTTTTGGGCCGTGTGTGTGTGTGTGTATGTGTGTGTGTGTGTGTGTGTGTGTGTGTATGGACAGTGACTGTCTCTTCTGGTGTCAAGTTTCACAGCTCCCCAGTTCCTCACAACCTATTTGGGACTGAGATCTCAGTTCTCAGATATCTGAGATGAAATAGTCAATTAAATTCCTTTTAGAAGACTCCAAAGATCTAGTAATAAAAAAAATGTTTCCAAGCATTGGGAAGGGTTCTGATAGCATGACAGAGTCAAATGAAGGGAGAGAGGGTAGGAAAGTCGATGGCACTGTTTTGCTCAGTCATTAGTGCAGTGTCTTTCACATATAGGTACACAGTTACTATTTGAATGAACAGGAGTAAGGCAACCCACAGAATAAGAAAAATATTTTCACATCATATATTTGATAAAGGGTTAATATCCAGAATATATAAAGAACCTATACAACTCAACAACAACAAAAAACAAACAACTTTATGAAAAACTGGGCAAAGGACTTGAATAGACGTTTCTCCAAAGAAGACACACAAATGGGCCGTAAGCACATGAAAAGATGCTCAGTGTCACTAATCTTTAGGGAAATGCAAATCAAAACCACAATGAAGAGCTCCTCGGTGGCTCAGTGGTTAGGTGTCTGCCTTCGGCTCAGGTCATGATCCCAGGGTCCTGGGATTGAGCCCCGCATCGGGATCCCTGCTCGGTGGGAGACCTGCTTCTCCCTCTCCCACTCCCCCTGCTTGTGTTCCCTCTCTCGCTGTGCCTCTCTCTGTCAAATAAATAAATAAAATATTTAAAAAAAACACACACACAATGAGATTGCTCTTCACACTCATTAGAATGACTATTGTTTAAAACACAAGTACACAAATCCAAAAAACAGAAAATAACAAATCTTAGCAGGGTGTGGAGAAATTAGGAACTCTTGTGTGTGTGTTCTTGGTGGCAATGTTAAATGGTGCAGCCACTAGGGAAAACAGCATGGGAGTTTCTAAAAATATTAAAAATAGAATTACCATATGATCCAGCAATTCCACTTCTGGGTGTAGTTCTAAATGACTTGAAAACAGCGACTCAGATATTTGTACATTCATGTTCAGAGCAGCATGATTCCCAATACACAAAAGGTGGAAGCAACCCAAGTGTCCACTGATGGACAAATAGATAAGCTAAATGTGAGACACATACAGACACACAGACACACACAGAGGAATATTAGCTTTATTTATTTTTTTTTTGGAATATTAGCTTTAAAAAAGAAGAACATCCTGCCAGATTTGACAGCATGCAAGAACCTGGAAGGCATTATGCTAAGTGAAATAAGCCAGAGAAAGACAAATACTGCATGGTATCCCTTATATGTGGAATCTTAAAAAAAAAAGTGGAACAATGACAGAAAGTCTAACTCATAGAAGCAGGATAGTTGCCAGGGGCTGGGGGCTGGGAGAAATGTGGAGATGTTGGTAAAAGGGTGCCAGCTTTTAATTTTAAGATGATCAAGGTCTGAGGATCTAATGCAGAGCGTGGTGACCATGGCCGAGAATACTGTATTGTATAATTGAAATTTGCTGAGACTAGATCTTAAGTATTTTCACACACAGAGACACACACAAAAGTTAGATATGGGAGGTGATGGATGCGTTAATTAGCGTGATTGTGGGAGTCCTTTCACAACGTCCATGTGTATCAAATCATCACACCGTACCCTTTAAAAATATGACAGTTTTATTTGCCAATGATACCTCAATAAAGCTGAGGGAAAAAGTAAGGAAATTGGCTCATGCTTCAACACGGATGAGCCTTGTCTTAATCTGTTTGGGCTGCTGTAACAAGATAGCACAGATTGGGTAGTTTATAAACAACAGATATTTATTTTTTACAGTTCTGGAATCTGGATGTCCGAGATCAAGGTGGCAGCATGGTTGGGTGAGGGCCCTTTTCCAAATCACAGACTTACTGTATTGCGAAAGGGGCTGGGGAGCTCTGTGATATCTCTTTTGTAAGAGCATTAATCTCATTCATGAGGGCTCAATCCTCATGACATAATTACCTCCCAAAGACTCCACCTACTACTACCAGCACCTTTGGGGATTAGGACTGCAACATACAAATTTGGGGGAGACAAAAGCATTCAGATCATAGCAAACCTTGAAGATACTACACAAAGTGAAATAAGCCAGTCACCAAAGGACAGATACTGTATGATTTCACTTCTACAAAGTACCTGGAGTTGTCAGATCCAGAGACAGAAAATAGAGTGGCGGTTGCCCGGGGCTGGGGTGGTTGCGAGGGAGTTGGTGCTTAATGGGGACAGTTTCAGGTTGGGAAGTTGAAGAGTCCTGGAGATGGATAGGGTGATCGTTGCACAAGGTGAATGCACTTAATGCCACTGAACTATACTCTTAAAAACAGTCACAATGGCAAATTTTATAATATGTGTATTTTACTATAATTTTTTTTAAAGTATAGTTACTAGATAGATGAGTTATATTTTGGGAGTCTCCGGTATTGTATAAGTGAATATTATTTTGTTGAAAGCCGGTAGGAGAAGGATAATTGAAGCTTCAGGGTCTGAGTTTCCAGCAGGTCCTCAGCCAAGAGAATTTGGTAAGGAGGGCAGAGTGGCTTCTTCTAATTTCTTGACAAAGAAGCCCAACCAAAAGCCACACTGGCTGAGAGGGCTGCTGGAGGACAGGAGGTGAGAGTAGATACCAAGAGCTAATGTTTGTTTCCCACGGCACAGAGCTGTTGCATCCGTGGTCCCTTTTGAACTGCACAAACCCCCAAGAGGGGGGTGCTGTAATTCCCTGTTTTAAAGCAGGGGAGGCTGAGGCTCAGAGAAGGTAAGTGACCATCCCAAGCCCACACAGTTCTTTTGCTGGAGCTCAAACCCAAGTACTCTCACTCCATCTCCTACAGTACTTAATGTTTCCTAGTGGACATTGCTTTGACGCTAAGGACCTGCTCTTTTAGCCATGAATAGACTAAGGTGGTGGGGGACCATTGAGGGAATAACAGCAGACCTGAGTCATCTTTAAAAATCACTTCGAAGTGAGAGAACAACAGCACGGCTATGATTATCATCACCGATGTCAATCCTGTGGGACATCTCATTCTTAACATTTTTTTCACTATTTACAGTGAAAAACATTTTTTTTTTCTGATTACAAAAAGTAAATCTGACTTATAGTGGGAACCGGAAAGTAGGGCAAAATAAAAGAAAAAAACGAGACAACTCAATGGAGATAACCAAGAGGAACAGTTTGGTATAAGGGTTTTCCTGTCATATGTTTAATACCTAAAGTCAAAGTATATATGCTTATTGATTTGTTAGGTGTTTTTGTCATTTGCTGTGCACATTTTCTAGGTTGTGAAGTATGAGTAGTACTTGCATTGACCTGAGCTTTCAGGTAGAAGAAATCATTTTAAGTGCATCTACTTGTCATAGGTATATTAATGAAGAGTCCTTTTGCTTTAAATAACAGAAAATGACTTTGCCTAGCTTAATCCAAAAGGGGGGTTTCCTGAAAGGATATTGGGGCAGCTCATGGAACCTGGAAAACAATGAACAAACCAGTAGAAGGACAGGGTCTGGGGTCCCGAGGCCCCAGCAAGAGGACTCCAGAGATTCCCCATCTCTGGTTCTCTCAGTTCCAGATATCAGATTCCCAGGGGAGACAGTGATTGGGACCTAATCCTGCACTAATCATCTTTGGCCAGGACAGAGTTGCATTGTGAAAATATAATGCTTCTGTAATAATCATATATGGGGAAGTGGAGTGGCTGAGGAGGGAGAAGAAGAGCAGAAAAAGCAGGAGGAGAAAGAGGCTTATGAAATGGAGATAGTAGATGCAATGAATCATAGATTTTGACCTCATAGGGAAGAGAAGACATTAGATCAATTTCCTTGGACACAACAACAAAGATTGGCACTATTTAAATCATCCCCAAAATGCTGCACTCAAGTCCAAAGTTTGCTAAATTGTTAATCAAATGTTTCGTGTTATTAATGGCTAGCACATTAATTTTAGAACATAATTCAATTGAGCTGCATTTTTGTGGGGTGACAGAAACTTGGAGACTACATGTATAGGTATTGTATATGTTTATTTCCCTTTTATATGACTTAGGGCAGTGGGGGCTTTTTTGGAATTTTTTTTTTATTATGTTCTGTTAGCCAGCATATAGTACATCATTAGTTTTTGATGTAGTGTTCAACGATTCATTAGTTGCATATAACACCCAGTGCTCATCAAGGGCAGTGTTTTAATGCTTCAGATATTTATAGAGGTTTGTAAAATGGTCATTATTTTTGTTCCGTGACAAGTTGTTTACAGTATCTATATTTTATTTGCGGAGGAGTCTTTGGTCAGGAATGAAACTCCCAACTATAGCATCTTTTCCATGGAAAATGTGATCCACTTTATGAAGTGGTTTCTAAAAATATGTTGCAGCTAAAATCAGGGCCTGCTAATTTATCCATATGATAAATATAGCAACTTACAGGTAGGTAGATATTATCACACAAACACATCCACACACAAGCACACACTCTCCAAAAATGTCGTATGTACACATTTACTGAGCCAAGCGAGAATGTTTAGCTGCCCATGTCTAAGTAGGGATGGTAGAGGATGGCCTCATGTGTTTTGAGGAAGAACAAATTAATTCAGAGCTTAAAATGCATGAATGTTAAAGCCTAGGCATTTTGGGGAGACCCCAGTGTTTTAAACTCCAATTGTTGAGTTAAATAGCTTTCTCCAGTGATTTTTCCCCCCAGGCCTCCTTTACTGTGCAGAGCCAGATGAGAAGGCATTTGAGTATCTCCCTTTTGTAGCCCTTTTTGGTTTCCTATAGAAGTCAGAACTGAATTTGTAGTAACCCAAGCATTCTCAATTATAGTCAGTGCAAATGTTCTTCAGGAGCAAGAGAATAGATTTCTAATTTTGATTTTGACAGACACACTGGTCTGAATCATTTAACAGTGCAAGTAGAATAGGCTTTTGAACCAGTGTTCCTAGAAACACCAAGGCTATAGCTTCATGGAATCCTCTTGAAAAAGCTCAGACTTCATCCCTGACTGTGGCTGGCCTGGAAGGGGTTGGGTCTCCTATGGTTCTACTTCAATAGACTAATCATAAGAGCTCCATCATCCGTCATCTTTGGGTTTGAAGGTTCTTGTGGAAGCCTGGTCCATAGCCCTGGACCAGGTTTCAAAGCCACAGTGCCCAAGATATAGTTGGATCAATAAATATTTATTGGTTAAGAGAGAGGTTTCAGGTCTTCTCAGGCCTTGATCACAGATCTTGAGGTGACTCTGGAGGTCTTGAAGCCTCCATGGTCACTGCTGGTAGTCAGAGAAAAGCAGAAAAGACCTAGAGAATCTACCAACATGGAATCTGGCATCCCAAATGAGGTCAGATTCCAGAATGAGGAACTCAGACAATTGGGTCAGGCCCCTAGCTCTAAGGCAGAGTGCCTGACACATGGACATCATTCATAAATATTGCTAAACAAAGGAATAAAAATAAATTCACTGAAGATACTCAGTTTGGTTCAAAGACCCTTGGGGCTCAAGGAGTTGATTCAGATGAAGAGAAAGATTTCTCAATCCCTATGGAACTGGCTTCAGCCTCTTTCTAGTTTTAACTATTAGCAAGCAGTCTACAGAGTAGTTTATGATTAAGTAATAGCTATCATCATCAGCATTGTCATCATCACAAAAGTTAACATTTGTAAGAGAGATATCAGTATTAATCTTTTTTTGCCCATGAGGATACCGAGACTTAGAGAAATTATGGAACCCACCATGGTCACTTAGCAAGTTAATAAGTGGTGGAACCAGAAACCAGATCTGCCTGAATCTTGAGTACTTGCCTTCATCAAAATGAGAGAGCTTTAAAGAACAAAGCTCAGGGAAATGCTGAAAGCCAGAAGTGACAGAGTAAAGAAATGTTGAGTCCTCAGTTTGGAATTTGGCATGGGTTCAATATGCCAGGTGCCTTATTTGTGAGTTCTCTCTGGAAGGGCCTTCATAATGATACTCATAGATTTGTAGGTGAGGATGCTTTTAGTGATGTTTTCCAATCTCTACTAAGGAAAAATAAAGATTGTGTCAGACGGTGGTTCTCAAACTTTAGCATGCAAGGGAATCAGTTACTTGGAAGCCGTGTTGAAACACAGAATGTTGTACTCCACTCCTAGAGTTTTTGATTTAAGAATTTGCATGCCTATCAACTTCCCAGGTTTTGCTAATGCTGCTGGTCTGGGAACCACCCTTTGAGAACCACGGGTATAAGGGAAGCATATCCTGTGGTTTCGAAATGAGGTTTACAGTTGGGCCATGGATCATATGGAAACCCCTTCATTTTTAAAGGCGGTTCTCCAGAAAATTCCCCCAAAGCATCTGGAGGTTTTTACTGTTGTTCTGTTTTCATTTTTAAGAAAAGGGCAAAGCCTGGGGATTGCCAGAGCAGCGAGTTCTAATTTTGCTCTATGTCTGTGTATATATAGCTGGAAAAGTCAATGATGCAGTTCCTTTTAGGAAGAGTGAGCCAGATGGAAGGCACTCAAAATTCATTAAAAACTAATCTCTGCATGAAGGAGTCCTATCTTTGATAAAAAGAGAGCTTTGTAGCCAAAGGAAATGCAGGACAGTTGGTGCATCTCTCCACCTGCCAGGCAGACTTGTTCCGTGCCCTATTGGTATTCTCCATAGGAAAACTGCGAATTGCCTCACAGAGTAAGCGTGCAGCTCTGACCCCTTTAATTAAACATGAGGTGTAGCTCGTGAGAGCATGGGTGCTTTCACATATGATTGAACGATACGGGGGTGGATCTTTTTGATCCAGATTATCTGAGCCACTAACGAGAATTTCTCTGAAAATAATTTCTTTCCAATATCATCTGTGACAACAAGATTATTTAAAAAAAAAGACATCCTGTATTTAAATGTGTATGCCAATGTTAGGTGGCATCATTCGGGCAGCAGCTCATGAGCAGGGCGGAGGCTGGATGTAGAAACAGACTCTGACGTAGGGAGTTAAATGCAGAGGCTTGCTGGGTGGGCTCTCAGGAGCAACACGTGAGGGAGTGAGGGATGCAGGACCGGGCAGAGGGGGAGCTTGACCAGCGATACCATCTCACCAAAGGCCTGAGCAGATCCCATGGGCAAAGAGACCAGGTCTTGGAACTTCATACTTACCTGTCATTGGACACCTGCTATCTCTGGAGAGGGGACGTATCTGTGGGCAAAGCAATTGCCTTAAGGAGGAGACATTTTCTGGGGAAGGAACTTAGCCTTGAGCCATTAGCAGTGAACACTCTGGCAATAGGGGCGATGAATATCTCTCTGCAGAAGGGGGAGTTGGGAAAAGGGATCACACTGGGATTCGGTGCCACATTTACGCATTCTGCCTTGACAGAAACATGTACTGTCCTTTACTAAGTTGCATAACAGACATGATTGGACCTCTTCTCCAACATATTATCTATAGCACCCCAGTTATAACACAGAGAGTACTCTGCTGGGTACTAGGCATTGTAGAAAGCAGGTTAGACCCATTTCTTAAAGCAGAGAGACATTATAAGGAAAAGCACTACCTTGCTCAGGGTCACAGAATTTGTGAGGGATCTACTTTTGGAACTTTTGCTGTCTGCTTGCAGGCCCACTGAACCAGCCTTTATCCAGATTGTTATCATCTGGAAGAGGAGTTAGAGACAAATTAAAGCCCTTAACATTTACTATAATTTTGCACTTGCATTTACTTTTGTATTCCTTCATGTACTTTGCACTGGATAATGCACATGGCATCACTTAATGAAGGTTAGTGGATATTAAATGGATATTAAAACAAAACAAAAAAGAATTTCTCCACTGAGCGCCGGTAGGAGGGACAAAGAATGGAAGATGATAATTCACAGTTTGTAAAAGGAGTTCCATAATTCTTATATTTACACAGAAGACCCACCTCTTATAAAACCCAGCTTCCTGTACCAAGAAATGGAATAAGACCAAGTCCAAAATCTATATAAATAATCTTTGTAAAGATTAAAAGGTTGTGCCCTAATCGGTGTCCCATAGCTGACCATGACCCCAAAGGCTCTAACATTCATTTTTGGTTTGCTCCAGAAGGGTCAGCAAACCACAGCCTGAGGGCCTAATTCAGCCTACTGCCTGATTTTGATTCTGCCACCTTGTGACCCAAGAACGGTTTTGACCTTTTTAAATGGTTCAGGAAACAATTAAAAGAAGACTATTTCACGACATGTGAAAAAAATTATATGAAATTCAGATTTCAGGGTCCCTAAGTGTTAACCATCACACGATCATGCCCATTCATTTGTATATTGTCTGTGGCTGTCTTCCTAGCTACAGCTGCCGAGCTGAGCAGTTGTGACAGAGATCATACAGCCAGCAGAGCCTAGCGGTTTTACTATCTGGCCTTTTATAGGAAAGGCAGGCCAACTGCCGCCGTTAAGAGACTCTCAACTTTAGCTCTGTTAGAAACACTTGAGGGAGTTTTTCAAACTCCCAGTCTCCAAGCCCCAGCCTGCCCCAATTAAAACAGTCTGGAGATGAGACCCTGTCTTCAGGATTTGTTAAAGCTCCCCGGTGTTTCCCCAATGTGGCCAAGGTTGAGAACCACTACCTAGAGCATGAGGGCATTTGGAAGGACAGGTGGATGGGCCTGTTGGCATCCAGGCTGCCAGATGGGAGAGAGAATGCAGGTCACTCTGCACCACCTGTGTGTTCTGGGGGCAATGTGAGCAAAGATGTTCAGGACCTCCAGATGCCCTCTGGTGAAAGCCCTTCCCATAAGGAGATTGGCAGGGATGAAGGGGGTGGGGGAGAGGAGAAGATTATACCAGATATCTAGCCCAGCATATGGAATGACTGAGTTGAAGACAAATTTTCCCCCAAATGGAGCGTCATCAAGCATATAGGCAGTGAGGCCATCCCTACCCTAGCTGCTAGGAGTAGGTGACCTAATTCCTTAGCATTTACTAACACAAGCATCTGCTTGAAACTGCAGGACATAGAACCAGGTATCCTGTGCAGTGAGACTGATGGAAGTTTTAATCAACTGCGTGGTGCCTGGACTGATCTGCCTCAGAATCACACTGGAGGCTCCTGGGCCCCACTCCAGCCCTATAGAATTGAAATCTCCAGGAATAGTCCCAGGAGTCTACATTTTAACCAGCATCCTAGTTGATTCCACTACCTACTTAAACGGTTATGCTGTTGAATTTTTAGCAGATATGCAGGCCTTAGCTGTCCTACCATTATTTGCTACGGTGGACTCAACTGGCTAGACCAGTTATTGATTCCTCTGAAGTGCGCACACATACATCAAAAAAAAAAAGAGAGACTTACCAGGTAAAATCTGTAATATATATGCCAAATGGCCTTTCAAATAATCAGAATTATTTGTTTAAAAAGCATCGTGGAAGTCATATACTCATTCTACCAATTACCGTCTTGCTCGGTAGTATAGATAGCTCAATGGCAAATTGTTTGAAAAATCTTAAATGGAGCCAATCTTCTTTCTTTGAAGATAGGCCTACTTTTTGGAAGTAGATAAACATCATCTGGAGTAAAATAGGGTGGATAAAGTGGACAATTAAGTTAGATCTGTTATGGCTTTTAAAAAAATGAGCTTTGACTTATAAGTGACCAGACTGTGTATCAGTTCACTCTTTCACTCCCAAAGACATGCCTTCATCATATTTTGAATATTTTGTCCAAAACAGAGTTGTTTTAGAAAAGCCCATTTTATCCCAAAGTAATGGAAAACAGTTCTTTGGATTTACAAATTTCAGGGTGTTTTGTATGAAATCAACCCCATTTCTCTCTTGTCATTTTCATAAGGCTTAGAGACTGAGAAGGTGTTTTTGTGGGTGTAGGTGTTTGCATTTTGAAATATGTGATTCCATTACACAGGAAATCATTGTGGGGATAGGAGAAAATCAGCACTTCATTTCTGTTCACCATGGGACACTTGGCAGGGGTGCGGGGGTCTCTCGCTCCAGTCAAGTGCACTTGATGGGGCAACATTTGCCTCGGAGCCAAAGGGCAACATCGTGGAGCACACAGGACAGCTGTGTTCTGTGGTGGTTGAGCTGGGTAGAATTGTAAATGTACTTTAGAATCAGATTTTAAATATAATTCAGGTTGGACAGAGAGGTACGATAAGTCAGTATGAGACTAGAAGTTGTGGGCAGTCCTGAAAGGTTTTATTTGGCCGTCTTGGGACTTGAAGTGCCTATTTCTAAAGGAAAGGATATATTTTATGGGCTGTGTCTACCCTCCTAGAGTGCAGGGGTGATGCCCCTTGATAACAGCACAAAGGGAGTTTGAAGCTATCCATTTTCTACCAGTCTGTGGGCACTGACTGTATTCATTGTGTGTTTATCTCCATGGAGGCAGGCTCATGTTCTAAAGTGTCTCGTCTGAGGGCTTACACAAATTTTTTAATGTCTTTTATTTCACCAAGCTGAACAAAATTGAATTGATCTTCTGCAGGCAAAGATTTCAAAAAAGAAGGTACTAGTTTCCCTAAAACAACGGTACAACGTTGTGGGGCTTGAGGTGCTCAGGAGTCCCTTCATTCATCGATTTGAAGGCACTCTGAGACATTGACAACCTGTCGCTTTGACACTGTGAACGGATTTCCTGGAGGATTCAAGCGGGAGAGGAAAAGTAAGGGAAAGTCCCTTGGGAGATACAAGGAGATACTGGGGACTTTGTTTTGCCTGATTATTTTTGAGTTTTATTTGGGAGAGGTTTTTGCTGTGATTAAAATTTATTCTCATTTCTATTTGCCTGGACAAAATTGAAACCACTCCTTCACTGTGTGTGTGGGGGGGGTGTGGGTGTGGGTGTGTAGCAGGAGGTGGGAAGAGTTGCCTTGAACCATTCCACTGGGCCTTTTGCCTAGTTTCATGTTACACATTTTCTGGCTTTCCTATTTACTGAAGAACTGCATTTTGACATTCACTAGAAATAATCCGTCCGACAGCCCTCCCCCCCCCATTAATCGCTCCACTTTGTCTTGGGTTGTGATATTGCCGTCCAAACCTAAAACAGGGAGGGGGAGTTAGGCAACTTTGCTTCCAGAAGAGCTTAACTGTTTAAGGGTTAAAGACACAGAAAAATTATAACTTAAGTACTGTCATGGCCAAGGGTTGATGAAGAAAGGTGGCTTTGTTTGGATGATTAGTGTGGACTCTGTGAAGACAGACAAAATATCTTTTTTCGGTCTTAATGGTGTAGGCAGGGTTTTATATGCTTAAAAGCAAATCTTCCACTGCATTCTCATTCTCTTACATCAGCCCACTTCTCCCCTTCCCTCTCATGTGGCAAAACAATAAACAAAGTGGCCACTGTTGGTGCCATAGGGCGTTTCGCCCTCTTTCTTGCTAGTGCAGGCTCCCAGAATGGAAATCGTGAGCCATTTAAACTCTGAAAGTTCTGCTTCTCCAGGAGAGGACATTTGCTGAACAGTTGCTAGCTGGAGAGTGTCTCATGACGAGTCAGTCCCAAAAGGGTTATGCAGAAATGCTGGCTGCATAGGCTCTGGGATGGTGGGGACACCCTCAGTCCTGGGAGAAATCCCTCGCTCCCTCTGGGGCGCTCTGTTTTTTCTTCTGCATTTGTAAAGTGTCTGAGGGTGTGGCTGAAACTCCAGAAAAGCATTGAAAGTACTATTTGTTCTTGAAAATGTTACAGTTAATCTCTCGGTCCTAGTCTGAGGGAAAGAAAAGATCTTTGTGAAGAAAGGCAACAAAATGCAAGCATCTATCTCTTCCCTGGCTGGGGTTGCAGATTTGTTAACTCTGATATCAGCGGAGAAAGCGGAATTTGAGAGGTTATTTTAAAGCAGCGGTTCTTAGCCTGGGATCTCTGGATTCCCAAGAGCCCCACAGATGGTTTTCTGGGGGTGGTGGTGAGGGGGAGGAGCGGATCCTCTGGAATTGAATAGAAAAGTTTGTATAGACAGACCTTTTATTGGAGACAGCCTGTGACTCTCTGGAGTCTCAAATCCGAAAAAAAAATTAATAATCACTTTCTTTTGGTTTTTTTTCTTGTTTTATTGTGGCAAAATATACATAACATAAAATGTACCACCTTAACCATCTTTGGGCGTACAGTTCGGTGCTATTAAATACAATCACATTGTTGCGCAGCCATCACTACAAGTCACCCCCATAATTCTTTTCATCTTGCAAAACTGAAACACCCCAGTCCCCCTCCCCCCAGGCCCTAGCAATCACCATTCTACTTTCTGTCTTTACGAATTTGACGACTCTAAGTACCTAATGTAAGTAGAATCATGTAGTAGTTGTCCGCTTGTGACTGGTGTATTTCATTTAGCATATGTTGTAGCATATTACAGGATTTCCTTCCTTTTCCAGGTTGAATAATAGTCCATTGCATGTATATATCACGTTTTGCTTATGCATTCATCCATTGATGGACACTTGGGTTGCTCCCATGTTTTAGCTGTTGTGAATAATACTGCTATGAATGCAGATATACAATATCACCACTTTTTATTTTTTTAATTTTTTTAAGATTTATTTATTTATTTAAGAGAGCGAGAATGAGAGAGAGAGAACACATGAGAGGGGGTAGGGTTAGAGGGAGAAGCAGACTCCCCGCTGAGCAGGGAGCCCGACGCGGGACTCGATCCCAGGACTCCAGGATCATGACCTGAGCCGAAGGCAGTCGCCCAACCAACTGAGCCACCCAGGCGCCCAATATCACCACTTTTTAAAAGCCAGTTCATAAGCACAGGTTTCTACTGTTTTTCTTTTCTTTTTTTTTTTAAGATTTTATTTATTTATTTGACAGAGAGAGACAGTGAGAGAGGGAACACAAGCAGGGGGAGTAGGAGAGGGAGAAGCAGGCTTCCCGCTGAGCAGGGAGCCTGATGCAGAGCTTGATCCCAGGACCCTGGGCTCATGACCTGAGCCGAAGGCAGATGTTTAATGACTGGGCCACCCAGGTGCCCCATCTCCTGTTTTTCTTTTGAGTAGAGCTCTATATCAAGAGATTTTCAGAATCTGTGATGCTTCCAAGCCTTAACTTACTTTAAAACTCCTTTTTTTATTAAGATATAATTGACACACAATATTATATTAGTTTCAGGTGTACAGCATAGTGATTTGACACTTGCGTACATGGTGAACTGATCACCACAATAAGTCTAGCCACCATCTGCCACTATACAAAGTTAATACAATATTATTGACTATAGTCCCCATGCTGCCCATGCTGCACATTACATCTCATGACTGTTTTATAATTGAGGTTCGTACATTTGATCCCCTTCACCCATTTCGCCTCTGTCCCAAGCCCCTCTCCTCCAGCGAGCACCAATCTGTGCTCGGTATCTATGAGTCTGGGTTTTGTTTTGTTTTGTTTGTTTTGTTCTTAGATTCCCTATGGAAGTGAAATCATGCCGTATTAGCCTTTTCTGTCTAAACCTATTTCACTTAGCATAATACCCTCAAGGTCTTTCCATGTTGTCACAAATGCAAGATTTCACTCTTTTTATGGCTGAGTAGCATTTCATTTTTTGTACACACACACACACACACACACACACACACACCCCTTTACCCATTTGTCCTTCAATGGAAACTTAGACTGTTTCCATATCTTGGCTATTGTAAATAATGCTGCAATGAACCTAGGGGTGCATATATCTTTTCAAATCGGTGTTTTTGTTTTCTTCTGATAGAAACCCAGTAGTGGATTTGCTGGATGATATGGTATTTCCATTTTAAATTTTTGTAAGAAATCCCATACTGTTTTACATAGTGTCTACATCAATTTACATTCCCATTAACAGTGTACAGGGATTCCCTTTTCTTCATATCCTTGCCAATATTCTTATTTCTTGTCTTTTTGAAAATAGCCATTCCAAAGGGTGTGAGGTGATATCTTATTGTGGTTTTGATTTGCATTTCCTTGGTGATGAGTGATGTTGAGCATCTTTTCATGTGTCTGTTGGCTATCTGTATGTCTTCCTTGAAAATTGTTTATTCAGATCCTCTGCCCATTTTTAAATTAGATTATTTGTTTTTTATTATTGAGTCCTATGAGTTCTTTATATATTTTGGATATTAACCCATTATTGGTTTATGATTTGTAAGTATCTTCTCCCATTTAGTAGGTTGCCTTCTCATTCTGTTGATGGTTTCTTTCACTGTGCAGAAGCTTTTAATTTGATGTAGTCACATTTGCTTATTTTCATCTTTGTTTCCCTTGCCTTTGGAGTCAGATCCAAAAAAGGATTGTTAAGACTGATATCAAGGAGCTTATAGTTTCTTGTAGGAGTTTTATGTTTTCAGGTCTTACATTCAAGTTTTTAATCCATTTTGAATTAATTTTTGCGTATGGTGTAAGATAGTGATCTTGTTTCATTCCTTCGCATGTGGCTGTACAGTTTTCCCAACACCATTTATTGAAGAGACCATCCTTTCTCCATTGTATATTTTTGCCCCTTTGTCATAAATTAATTGACCATATATGCATATGTTTATTTCCAGGCTCTCTATTCTGTTCCGTTGATCTATATGTCTGTTTTTTACACCAGTATCTCACTGTTGTGATTACTATAACTTTATAGTATAGTTTGAAATCAGGAAGCATGATACCTCCAGCTTTGTTTTTCTTTCTTAAGATTGTTTTGGCAATTCAGGGTCTTTGTGGTACTACATAAATTTAAGAATTATTTGCTTTAGGGGTGCCTGGGTGGCTCAGCTGGTTAAGCATCGGACTCTTGGTTTCAGCTCAGGTCATGATCTCATAGGTCATGAGATGGAGCCCGCATTGCACTCTGTGCTCAACAGGGAGTCTGTTTGGGATTCTCTGCCTCTCCCTCTGCCCCTCTCCGTGCTTGCGCATGTGCACGTGTGCTCTTGCTATAAAATAAATAAATAAATAAACAAATAATATAAGAAAAGAATTATTTGTTCTAGTTTTGTGGATGTAGATACTATGGAAAACAGTATGGGGTTTCCTCCAAAAATTTAGAATAGAAATACCATATGATCCAGCAAATCCACTACTGCGTTTCTATAAGAAGAAAACAAAAACACTGATTTGAAAAGATATATATATATATATATGCCACTGGTATTTTGATAGGGATTGCATTGAGTATGTAGATTGCTTTGGGTACTATGGACATTTTAACAATATTAATTCTTCCAGTACATGAGCATGGAGGAATATCTTTCCATTTATGTGTGTTTTCTTCCATTTCTTTTATCAATGTCTTACAGTTTTTAGTGTACAGGTCTTCACCTTCTTGGTTAAATTTATTCCTAGGTATTCTTTTTGGTGTCATTGCAAATGGGATTGTTTCCTTTTATTTTTTTAAAGTTTTTATTTTAATTCCAGTTAGTTAACATACAGTGTTATATTAGTTTCAGATGTACAATATAGTGATTCAACACTTCCATACTGTACCCAGTGCTCATCACAGCAAGTGCCCTCCTTCATCCCCATCAACTATTTCATCCATACCCCCTACCAATCTCCCCTCTGGTAACCATCAGTGTGTTCTCTATCTATAGTTGAGACTCTGTTTCTTGGTTTGTCTTTTTTTCCCTTTGCTTGTTTTGTTTCTTAAATTCTACATATGAATGAAATCATATGGTATTTGCCTTTCTATGACTAACTTATTTCACTTAGCATTATACTCTGTAGCTCCATCCATGTCATTGCAAATGGCAAGATTTCATTCTTTTTTATGGCTGAATAATATATATATATATATATATATATATATATATATATATATGTATATATATTCCAAATCCTCTTTATCCATTCTTTAGTCAATGGACACTTGGGCTGCTTCCATATCTTGGCTATTTTATTTTATTTTATTTTTTATTTTTTTTCTTAAAGATTTTATTCATTTATTTGAGAGAGAGAGAGAATGAGAGGCAGAGAGCACAAGAGGGAAGAGAGTCAGAGGGAGGAGCAGACTCCCTGCTGAGCAGGGAGCCCGATGCGGGACTCGGTCCTGGGACTCCAGGATCATGACCTGAGCCGAAGGCAATCTCTTAACCAACTGAGCCACCCAGGTGCCCTATCTTGGCTATTTTAAATAATGCTGCAGTAAATACAAGGGTACATGTATCCCTTTGAATTAGGGTTTTTGTATCCTTTGTATAAATACCTAGTAGTGTGATTGCGGCATCATAGGGTAGTTTTATTTTTAACTTTTTGAGGAATCTCCTACTGTTTTCCACAGTGGCTATACCAGTTTGCATTCCCACCAACAGTGCACAAGGGTTCCTTTTTCGCCACATCCTCTCCAACACCTGTTGTTTCTTGTTGTTGATTTTAGAGGTTTGTTTTCTTGATTTCTCTTTTTTGATAGTTCATTATTAGTTTATAGAAATGCAACAGATTTCTATATATTAACTTTGTATCCTGCAACTTTACTGAATTAATATATTAGTCCTAATAATTTTTTGGTGGAGTCTTCAGGGGATTGGCCAAAAAGGAACCCCTCACTTGTTGAGGGAGTGAGCAAGGGAAGATCTGATATTCTTTTCCTGGTCCTGAAAGTGTGAGACTCCCTCCTTTTCGTGCACCTGGCAGTACGGTCACTCCCTGAAGAAGTGTAGGTTTTGAATTCAGACCTGGATTTGTATTCTGCCTCTCCCACCAATGGCTGCATTATTTGGAAGAAGTTATTTAAATTCTTTGAACTTTAGTTTCCTCATTTGTAAAGTGGGTATAAAATCGCTATCTTGAAATGACATTTAAAAAAATTTATTAGACATCTGGTTTGTTCAAACATTAAACCTACTGAAGATAGAATTAACAGAGCTCAGGGAGTAGGGGGGAAAAGAAACCTATCCAGCACCTGCTTCACTGCAAATTTCCTGGGGGCAGAATTTCTGCATTCTGTACTACAATCTCACCCTAAAGCATCTGCATGTGCTTGATATTGATTAACTTGAATAGGAGATGAGAAACTTTCTGTACACTCAATTTGGCAGGTAGCATTAGTGGTACAACTTTCAGAAACACTCTTAGGCACAAGAAATAGCACTGCCTGCAGTGAGAATCTTTGATAATCAAAGAAAAGAATGTCACTAAATATAATCTTAGAAATAAGGAAAATACACACAGTTTTGCCAATGGACTGCTTTACATATCAGGAAAAATGTCACAATGAGATCTTCTATGAAATTAAAACACTAATTGTTATACTCAACTTTTAATCGATTCTGAAGTTATTTTGTGGAATTAAAATTCAGAGAAAAAGAAAATTGATTTAAGCTAAGTGGAATTTAGGGAAGAAATGCAGAACTAATAAGGAATAGTAGCTGCACTTCTTTGGTTAACTCATTAAAAAAATGTCAAACATTTTCAGTCAAATTTTATTAAAAGAAAAAGCAGCAGATCACCATTACAATTCAAGAACGAAGTCTAAATATGCACTTGACAATAAAGCACATTTGAGTATGGGGTGAAAAAAGTTTTCCAAAAGACTGTCAAATGTATCCTCTCCAAATAGCCAAATAATCACTTCTGCAGGTCACTTGTTGAGTGGAATCATAATGAACTGAAGATTGAAATGATATTGTTAAGAATAAATGGGGTGATGTACCTGAGGTGTGTAGTACTAGGCGAAGCCATATAAACAGGAGCCGTTCCTTCATTAAAATCCAGGCTCCCTGCAATGGCATTCTGTATCATTCTAAAGGTAGGGATTTCTATTGTGAAAGCGTTGCTAAACCTGGTCAAGATTTTTCTTCTTTATGAAACTTTGGGGAAAGGAAATAGGCAAGTCTACCAAATAAACTGAAAAAATAAATCTGGATTTAGCAGCCATAAAGATGGAGGAGTTAAAGGCTAAGCTGGGATGGGACAGAGATACAAATAAAGATCTTTTCTTATCTGTAACACGAACATTGACCCATCTCTCTGTGGGTGTTGGCAAAAGAGAGAAAGGCTATCACTCTTCACTGGGACACTTTGGACATGCCCTCACATTTTCACAGCAGATGAACAAAACTCTTGCTGAGGAACTTACTTTGCATTCTTTTAATATTTTAAAAGATTATTTATTCAATCAACTGCATGGTGAAGGGAAAACATAACATTGTTTTCTATATCACTATTTAGACAGAATTAATTTTATGTAGCTGCTACCAAGGTGTGTATACCATTCCATGTTCTACTCTTTTCCCACTAATTTATATAGACCCTTATTTCTATAGTCTTCACACGTAACATTCCCAGTGGAAATATTTATATTGATAAGTTTTATGTCTATATCACAAGCTATAGAGTTGGTTTTTTACTCTAAAATAGATGTTTATTCTATATACATACTCAATGCCATTTCAATACAAATTCTCCTCCCCTTGTCAAAAGCTCTGATAACGATTAAGAGATTTATCATCTTTTACCAAGTCACTCTCTAGAAAGACTGTATTAATACTAATCAGGGCCCCCAGCAATGGATAAGTACCCTTGAAGTGGACTTTTCCCCATATTCCCCAACAGTGCATTTGTAATTCTCTTTTTTTGCTAACTTAATGAGAGTGAAGTGAGAATCTCGTAGTTGTTTTGATTTTCAGTTTTAAAATTATGATGAATGTGAACATTTTCCTGTTTTTTAAAACTAAACTATTTCTATCTCTTTTGTGTGAATTATCTAATCCGGAGGTTGGCAAACTATGGCCCTTGGGCTAAATATAGCCAGCTGCCTGCTTTTAGAAATAGAGTTTTATTGGAACACAGCCAGGCTCATTTGTTTGCATATTGTCAACTGCTGCTTTTGAGTTATAATGGCAGAGTTGAGTAGTTGTAACAGAGCAAAGGCTAAAATACTTATTGTTTGGCCTTTTACAGAAAACATTTTCAAACTCTCATCCCATCTCTCAGCTCTTTATTCACTCTTGTTCTTCACTTTATGCTCCAGCAATATCAAAGTATTTGTAGGTCCCCTCCTATCCTGATAATTTATATTTTCATGTCTTTACACATGCTCTTCCCTCTGCCTGGAATTTCCTCCTCCACTCTGCCAGGAAGGTTCATCCTTCCAAATCGTCCTCAAGAGGTACTCACGCCGTAAAGCACTCCTTTTAATTCCCATTTACAATGCTACTTTTTGTTGGACGATATCGACTGTGTGAGAATCAAGAAAACAATGCCTGGGAAAGCATTTTGTAAAACTACAAGGTGCTTTATGAAAGTAACAACTTCTAATAATAACTGTTGTTATACTTGCAGCATCAATGCACATCTTTGTTTCTACTTTTATTTCAAACCATTTACAAGGAGCTTTTTAGACCAAAGCACCCCGGTTGGCTCTCATGGAGTAAAGGATCTGCTAATACCTTTTCTATAATCCCTCTTTATTAAATATCAACAACATAGGTGCCTGGACTAGTTATTTCGGCAACACCAGAGGCTAATTCAGATTAATTATTATGTGTCTCATCAATTATTGAATAATCATTAGGATGACTCAGACATCAATCAACCAACGAAAGAGCCTAACTCTCGAGCAGTCCTTCTGTTTCATCCAGAGAACAAAGGTTGGAATCCTACAGAAACCATAAATATAAAATCCTGAGAAAATATGCTAAACCAAAAAGCCATTTTGTGTTTTGGTTACAGGTAATTATGCAAGTCAGACAAGAGAATACCTTGGAGAAGAGTTTCATATATTCTCCCCCCGCAAAAAAAGAATCTGAACTAAAACACACATTATAAATCTAAAATGGTGCCTAGAATCTTTGGGAATTCTACTTATCTTTCCAAAGTGTCTGCTGGAACACTGAGAACATAGATCTGCACTAATATATCTATATCTATATATCTCTGTGTCCGTGTTATATATCTCTCTCTGTAGATAGAGAGGGAGATAAATTTGTTTAGTGGGTCTGCATTCCTCTGAGTGTTCCTCCCCTCCTTTAGGAATCAAAAATATCTAGCCTGCGCCTGGGTGGCTCAGTTGGTTGGGCAACTGCCTTCGGCTCAGGTCATGATCCTGGAGTCCCGGGATTGAGTCCTGCATCGGGCTCCCTGCTCAGTGGGGAGTCTGCTTCTCCCTCTGACCCTCTTCCCTCTCGTTCTCTCTATCTCTCATTCTCTCTCTCTCTCTCTCTCTCTCAAATAAATAAATAAAATCTTTAAAAAAATAAAAAAATATCTCAAAGAAAATATTTTCATGAAGTATGTATAAAAATTGTAATACAATGTTGCACATGCTCCTATGTGTGTGAACTAATTCAGTTTGCTAATTTAAGCAATGATCTCCAGTGAATCCAGGAAAGAGCTTAGAGATGTGCTTTGTGCAAATTTTAATATATCGGTTGAAAGCCACAAGGTTATGGCTCAGATTACACCGAGTGAAACCTCCGCCCATTCTGAATGCTGAGTTCCAGAGAAAAAAGCTCTTAGTTATAACTGCGTTTCTGGAAATGAGGGCACCGCTCTGCTCACCACTTCCATTAAGGAACAACTTCGTATTTTAGTGGTGCCTTTCTCTCAGGAAGTACGATACAGGGTAAGGTATATGTGTGTGTATATATATATATATATATATATATATATATATATATATATATATATGCAAAGGAGGAAATTTGTTATTGATTTTCATTTCTACTCTGAAATTACGTGAAAGCTCAATGGCTTGTAGCAGTATCTCGGTCAATAAGGCTCCATTTGAGACCACCTTGAAGTTCAATTCTCTCCCAGTCCTTTTAAACTTACTCTGGGGTCAGATTCTTTTGTATTTCATCATCTTTGGTCCTGAGATATCGGGAAGCTTTTTATTCATAACACAACAGAGAGGATTTTGCTAAAAGTAAAACCGAAGTGTTCCCAGACACCAAAGTTCTACCCCTCCTTTTTGGTTACAAATCAACATTGCCAAACACCAAACCTGAAAATCCAAGGGAAAAAAGAGATCAAGAAGGTGAATAGTAGGACTCTTTATTGTAAAGTGATTTTTTTTTTTTCAGCATTAGGGTGTTGCTGGGTTTTGGGGGAGTTTGAACGGCAGAGGGACTAAGTGCAATGCTTTATCCCGTGGGGGTAGGGGAAGGTCATTTATGTCAGACTTACCATTACGTGTGTGCACATTTTGTTCATAAATACTTGTTAATGTTTATTGAACATTTACTGCATGTTAGTATGCTAAGTCTTTATATGGTTTCTGTTCTGTAGGGAAGCAATAAGTCGCCTGTGTGAAGCTGTCTCTGGGGCAAATGGAGCCATTAAAAAGCGAAAGGTAAATATTGGTGTGGTTTTCTTGTTCTCTGTTTCTCTAACTAGGGGAAAGAGAATATCAAAATAGTTCATTCTACCATAGGAGCTAAAGTGCAGAATGGCCTTTACCAGTTGGCGTGATATCAGAGATGCACTGAAAGTTGGTCTTGTCTCCCACATTTTTCTGACTTGCCTGACACTCTCTGAAATGGTGATGTCTTGAGCGGTGGAATGGAGAGAGCACCTGGGGTTCAAGTAAAAAAATCTGGGTTCCGTCCTGGGTGTTTACTTACCTTTGGGCCTGGTCTCTCCTCTCTCTGAGACCCCATGCTTGTTCCTGTAAAGTTAAACCAGATGACCAGGGTGGTACCTTCCAATTTCAGTATTTTATAATGTATCTATTTTGCATTTTAACATTTAGAATTTTTAGATTCCTTGGCCCATTTTCAAATGGAAAGGTGGGTGCTGGTAGGGGTGAGATAATAACACATGAGTAGAAGGAAATTTTCATGCTGAAAGAAAGCATAAGATGTGATGTTACATAGACTTGGATTTAAATCCTGACTCTGCCACCTACTGTGTGATCTTGGACAAGTCCTTTCACCTTTTGGATCATTGGTTTCCCCGACTGTAAATTGGGAGAAAAGAGCACATACTTTATAGAGCTGTGTAGAATTAAATGAAATGGTGTCTACACAGTGTCTGGCATATATTAGGCTTTCAATGGCAATGGTAGTTAGTATTATTGCTATTTAGTTGTCAACCCTAGAACATTTAGTTGTTTTGGAATGTGCAAAGGGGAGGTGCAAAGGGTTTTAAGATAACTATGTAAATCATGGAATTGTAGATTGTTTAAGAGAGAAGGAATTTTTAGAGATCTTCCAGTCCAACCCTCCCATTTTGCCAGCTACTATACTGGTTCAGAGAAGATTTGCCTTGAGTCACTCCGATGATGGTGAGAGCCAGCTATAGAAACCAGGTCTTCAGATTTCTAGCTTTGTGCTTTATTTCCATACCACCCTGCCTCATTCTTTATTAGTCTTCATTATTTTGCATAGGGCTGAACCCAGTGTCACCCAGAGTGACTCAGATGAGCCACAAGGCATGGAAAAACACTGATAAGTGGCCTTTGAATTCTATTAGAACTCCCTATTTAGTAGTTTCTTTGACAAAACCCATGGCCCCAAAGTAGCCTCTGGCCTCCTCCTGCCTCTCATAACCTCTGCAAATAGGATGCTTTTACTGGATGGTCCCAGCAAACAGGCTCACTCATTTAAGACTCCTGACAAAAATAGGGAGTCCACACCCCAAAAACAAAATAAAACAAAACAAATGAGGTTATCATCTTTCCAGAAAGTACACATGGAAAGAAAAATATATTGAGTTAATTTCCTTTGATAGCTAGCATTGATTGCATACTTAATACATGCCAGGGACCCTTTATGCACTATATTATCTTTATACTCTTTTTCCTCCCAATTAAAAAAATTGTGGTAAAATATGCATAACATAAAATTTTAACCATTTTAACCATTTTTAAGTGTACCGCTAAGTGATACTATGTACATTCACATCATTGTGCAACCATTGCCCCATCCATCCCCATGACTCTTCATCTTGTAAAACTGAAACTCTATACACATTAAACAATGACTCCCCAGTCCCCCATTTCTCCAGCCCTGACAACCACCATTCTACTTTCTGTCTCTATGAATTTGACTACTCTTAAGTACCTCATTTGAGTGGAATCATACAGTATTTGTCTTTTTGTGACTGGATTATTTCACTTCATATAATGTCCTCAAGATGCATCCATGCTTAGCATGTGTCAGAATTTCCTTCCGTGCTCATTTCAGCAGCACATGTACTAAATTGGGATGATACAGAGAAGATTAGCGTGGCCCCTGGGCAAGGATAACATGCAAATTCGTGAAGTGTTCCATACTTTTGTAACTGGGTGGTGGGCGTTAAAGAGGGCACTTGAAGTAATGAGCACTGGGTGTGGTACAGAACTGATAAGTCACTAAATTCTACCTCTGAAACCCATAATACAGTGTATGTTAATTAAATTGAATTTAAATTAAAAAAAAAAGACTTTCCTCCCTTTTCCTAAGGCTGAATAATATTCCACTGGATATATGTAATACATTTTGCTTATCCATTCATCAGCTGATGGATACTTGGGTTGTTTCCATGTTTTAGCTATTGTGAATAATGCTGCTATAAATATGGATATACAACTATCTATTCAAGTCCCTGCTTTCAGTTCTTTGGGGTATATAACAAGCGGTAGAATTGCTGGATCCCATGGCAATACTGTTTTTGATTTTTTTGAGGAACTGGGAACTGCTATTCTGTTTTCCATAGTGGTTGTACTATTGTACATTCCTACCAATAGTGCACAGGATTTCTATCTCTCCATGTCCTTTCCAACACTGGTTATTTTCTAGTGTTGTTGCTATTTCTGCTTTTGTTTTTCACTAGTTACAGTTCTATCTAGATTTTCTATTTCTTCATGATTAAGTCTTGGTAGGTTTAATGTTTCTAAGCATTTGTCTATTTTATCTAGGTTATCCAGTTTGGTAATGTGCGATTGTTCGTAGCACTCTCTTATAATGCTTTTTGTTTCTGTTGAATTGGTAGTTACATCCCCACCCCACTTTTGTTCCTGATTTTAGTGATTTGAATCTTCTTTCTTTTTTTCTTAGTCCATCTAGCTAAAGCTTGGCCAATTTTGTTGATATTTTTGAAGAACTTACTTTTGGTTTCATTGATTTTGTCTATTGTTTTTCTAGTCTCTGTGTCAGTGATTTCTGCTCTAACCTTTATTATTTCCTTCCTTCTACTAGCTTTGGGTTTAATTTGTTCTTTTTTTGAATTCCTTAAGCTATAAAGCTAGGTTCTTGATTTGAGAGCTTTCTTCTTTTTTTAATGTATGTGTTTATAGTTATAAATTCCTCCCTTAGCACCACTTTCACTGTGTCCCATATGTTTGGTATGTGTGTTTTTCATACTTTTTTTAATGGTCACAAAAAAACCCAGACAGCAATTCTTTCTTTTTTTAGACATCTGGTCTTCAAAGGGCCTGGAGAGTTCAGCTAGCCCAAACTCTCATAGGAATTACATTTATATAAAGCAGACCCCTACTTCCAACACTTGGGGAGAAGGGAATGTATCAGAAAAGTTCTGAGGGCTCAGATTTCACTACTTACTAAAAAAGTTTGCTGCATTCCATTTTTTAAAACTTTTCATTAAAAAAGAGGAGGGATTCCATCTCATTTGTTTTGTGTAAAGTAAAATAGAGAGGAAGAACATGTGTTTTGACCCATTTTTAACACTTAAAAAGATTAATATTATTCTGTAACAAAATCCTTAACTTAGAGTGTTGTTTTGCTATTTTTAAAGCCTCCAGTTAAGTTCCTATCTACAGTTCTTGGCAAAAGTAATCTTCAGTTTTCGGGAATGAATATTAAACTGACCATTTCAACATGCAGCCTCACATTGATGAATATTGACAACCAACAGGTAAGATCATGAATGTCATTTATAGTTTAACATATGTATTTTTCTAGAAAAGTATGGGCATAATAAAGAAAATAAAGTTTCAGAGTGTGCCTTAAATTTAATAAGGCACAGGGAAAAAAATCTGCCAAGGATTTATGCATAACAATAATTAGAACAACAGTATCATTAACCCATCACTGGCATTTAACTGCTTGCATACTTGCCTCTACCTAATTGGCTTTGTAATAGGAACTAAGGTGCAAATAACATTGTAAAGACCACTTGGCAAATCAAATTCTTGAGTCGGTTGTTTATTACTTTCCACCAGTGCTCCCCAAAGGGAAAGCAATTCCATTTTCAGAACTAACAGACTGTGTGTTGGATGGGTGGTACAAATGAAGGACAGAGGGGAAGGATGATGTGAGGGTTAATATTCTAGCAGACTGAAATTTAAGCATAAAACATTTTCTTCCAACTTTTAAGGTTGAAATGCTTTGTAAAATGTTATTACATAAACACAGTTTTTTTTCTTCTTTGATGATTTATGATACCATGGTATGCCTGAGTTCTCATTGTGAACCTTATTTCTCAAAGAACAGCATCGCTGAAGCAAATATAGAAGATATACAGGCACTAGACTAAATGTGTACCTTCAACTAGGGCCCTGTTTGACTGGCTTTCTATTTTTTAAGCTGAATTCCGTATATCAGGTTATTTATGTGTGTTAGAGTTTAATTCTTCTTGGTCTAATACGTTGTGATTCGAGGTTCTTAACATTTAAGGTTTTACTCTATGGAGTACTGTTGATTAGGGACTCATGGAAGGTTGAACGTGTAGTTGGCTGTGATAAAACAACCAGGGGCTTGAAGGTCACATATAAGTTGAAATCCTGGCTCTGCCACTAACAAACAAGTTACTCCGTCACTCAATTTTCCCATTAGTGAAATGACATTATAGTACCTATTCACAGAGTTCTGAAAGAATGGATTTAGCAATAGTATGTAGCATTGGGTTATTTAGAGGATTAAGTAAGATCATCAATGTAAATCACTTAGCACAGTGCAGTACCTATTATTATTATTTACTCAAACATTTTTCCTATTTCCTTGAGACATTTTCATAAACTCAGTACTTAACAGGGAAAGCATATTTTAAAACATAAAATTGTAAAATTTTCAGTAACATATAAATACAGTTATATACATTTTTGACTCCAGTGTTTTTGCCAAAAAATTCGCTTGCAGTTTTGAGGGCTGCTTTGTTTTCTAAGTTCAAAAGCAGAGTAAAATATATTGCTTCACAGGGGTATAAAACTCCATTGAGGATAATGCTTAATATGAAATAGTTCAAAACAAATTCCTGTCTAGCTGGGTCCTGATTGGTTATCCAAGAGAGGGGATACCGTTGGTATAATGACAGCAGAACATTTGAGGCTGTGCTTGGGAGATGCAGCAAATCTATGTGGAAGGGAAAACAGTCTTTCAGATGCTTTGCCCATAAGACATTTGTAAATGTAAAATTTATTTTTAATTTTCACCCATGTGTATGGTACCAAGGGTGCTTATTGCCTTGAGCTTTGAGGTCTCATTGAGTATAGAAGCACTTGAATTATCTCAGAATTTTGTAGGGGAGGAAGAGTAAGCAAATCTACAGCCATCATGGTGACAGCCTTATGTGCAGAATATAACGAGCATTAAAAAAAAATGGTTCTTTCTATGGGGTGACTGAAGGAATGGAGAATTTAGGAAGAATAGGGTTGTGGTATGTATCGGTAGGGGGCATAGTTTATTCTCATTTCTTTCTCTTCTACTACAGATTTTCTGGGCTACTGCAATTAGAGGGGGTATTGTCACATGCCCTTTATCTTTCTGGCAGAACAGAAGTAGGGACAGTGGGCATGGGTGGCTTCCACTACCAGTAGTTATAGCAATGAGTGCCTCTGGAAGTAAGACATTTTTTGTGCATTGGTGGCATGGTTATGTGTTCAGCCCACTGGTGGAGTGAGGACCAAAGTTAGGATCTCATTGACCTCACACCCAGGTGCTGATTTTTAAAAATAATTTTGAACCATTCTGCAGGCCTACGGGAAATGGTTTGGTAGTGGTGGCGGTGCGGTGGGGGGTGCGGGTGGCATAAAAAAGATGTGCAACTGCCATCTGCTTTACTCAAGAAGCTTTATAAATCCCATCAAAAGGGCAAGTAAAATGTTCAAGGGAGGAAGGCAGCAGAGAAGCGACCTTATAGTTGTACATGAGAGAATGATTTACTAATTAAGTTCTCCTTAAAGAAAGCTACCCTTTGAAGTTCTAAGATAAATACCAAGAAATATTAATGCCTCCCTTCCTCCCTCCCGCCAACTTCTAAGATATACTTTGGACTGAAAACATAAACAGGTTCAAGTTTATAGATACATTCATAGATGACAGAGTATTTATGGGTCAGACGGTTCACATTCATCTTCAGCCACTGAGACCAACTTCAGGATTATAAGCATTCACTCCCAGAAAATGTCTCAGAGTCAGAAAATAAAATTATATTAAACATGTAATGCTTGCAATTTTTAAAACTTACTGTATTTTGGGATGGGGAAGTACATTTTGGAAAAGCAAGTTTTAGGGATTTTTGTATATTCCTTATTTTAAAAATTCAAGCAACAGACTTGCTTGACATACTTTAATATATTAGGGACTTAGGCAAAAGTGTCAGGCTCAAGAGCTCCCACTCCCACTATTCTTTACTCATATCTACAATCCTACCACCAACTCTAACAGCTAGTGAAATGATACAGAGAAGGGTAATAGAGATAAAGAAGGTAAAATAGGCAGAAAATGGAGACATCCTTTAGTCTCCATGAAGAGAGGCCAGGCAGGTAGTGCTTACTGTCCAGGGACAAGGAAAACAATGGTGCAAGCATAATGATACACGGTGAGTGCCACCTGGCCTCCATGTTGGGGAGACAACACTGGGAAACATGGCAGTACAATACCTTCCCTACGTAAAGGGAGATTGGATGCTTTTTCCCACATGACTATACGTCAAGGGCTGCCAGATCTTCAACTTTTGGGGGAAAAAAAAAAAGATGGAAATCTGGGAGTTTTGCTGCACTCTCTGGGTTATGAGATGTTGGTCTTTAATTAAGAATTAAAATTTTAAGCATGAGACAAAATAAATCTGTGTCCTTAGGGCAGCCAATGTAGTAGGACAATCTAAGCAAAAATTTATTATATGCATAGATCCAGAAAACCACACCCCCATCATCCTACATACTCACAAGCTTTTTGAAGTTCCCTCTCCCCATTCCATATCCCCACCCTCTCCCCTGTTCACAAAATAAGGACCAGAATCTCTCTAGAACTCCTTTCTTTAGTTCCTGTTAACCCAGATTTGAACCAGGTAGGCTGGTTCCAGTATGTGTTAACTTTAACCTTTAAAACAAGTGATTTTATGCTTTTAAAAGGGGTGTTAAAATGCTACCATTTTCTATCTTCAGTAAATACAAACAAGTATTAATTTCAGTGATCTCTCAGTTTACTACCTATTTTCCCAAGACCAATGAACCAACCATCAAGAGGAGTCCATTGTGGAGTCCAGGTCTTTCTCCCCAACATGAGCCTTCCAACCCAACAGGGAGTCATTTTCTTTTCCTCTCCTCTTGCTCCCCACTCAGTCCCAGAGAGGAAACTAATCACACTTCCTTGTTTGAAGACCAATTTTTTTTCTATTTCCTGACATGTTTACCTGGAGGTACATGCAACTGGTTAGTTACCTGTGCCCTAGCGTCCTACACCCCACCCCCAAATTCAGTTAATTCACATCATACAATTATCTATACAGACTCATCTAGCTGCAACTAAGAGCTGTTTGAAAATGCAATCAAAGTGAGGCATGGGAGAGGTTAAGTGCTAACATCTCACCTATGATTTCCCTATCTATCTATCATCTATCTATCTATCTATCTATCTATCCTCTAACTTACCAAGCTAGTATTTAAATAATTATCACCCTTGTCAGTCCTCTACAGAAAAGAACCCCCCTCCTTAAACTAAAAGATGATCGTAACATAAATAAGGCTGAGTTGTGGTGTTGTATCGGATGTGTCCTTTACTGCCATAATAAGCAGAGGGTACCTTTTTATTGATCATCAGACCTACTGATACACTGTTTTTCTGGGCACAACTTTCTGACATTGTTCTTCTTATACAATTTCAGAACCTTAATAACCACAGCAACATGCTCACTAATAGGACAGTTTTTCTCAGGCTGGCAAATTCTTTTATAGGAATTTGCCAAGTTTAATATCCTCAAGTTAATTTATAAATCAGTTATTTGAAGCTGGAGCACTTTCCCTTATAAATAGTGGTTAAATTATAAAGTGGTTTCAATAATAAAATAAAATAGCACAATACAATAAAAAGTAGTGTTTAAAGTATGTGAACAATACTGTTGGCCAAACAAAATACACAGAACAAGAAATTTTATTATCTTGAATGCTGGTGCATAACCAATAACAAGCTTAATTAGAGGAGGAGACAGAGGGAAACTTCAGATACTGATGTCGATTTCTGGGCAGGTTTAAAACTTTTAAAGGTTGAGGGCATAATTGTTCAGTCTTTTTTTTTTTTTTTTTAGATGTAGGGCTTTCCTTTTACTTGACATGTTCACTTCAACAGTTCTTAGGCTATGAAGTTCAACCAAAGTCTTTCACCTGTAAAGTTAAATGAAAAACAGCGAATAAAACAATTTCTCTATTATGTAAGAGTATTAGAAATAGTTTGTTTTGTTCTTTCACATACATTTTAATGTCTAAATTTGAAATTTTATTATGGATGTCTTAGTTTTTGAGTTTTAAAAATGGTAAGACAACGAATTTCCTTGAATTACAGATCATAGTAGCTTTATGAATGATCAAGATACATGTACAAAGTTTCAGATGCTCTTGAAAACACATTTTGAGATATAGCACACATGATACATATTTCTTTTTGGGTTTGCTTTATACCCAATTTATTTTACACAAAAAATTTAGCCTTTGATCACTGGCTTGGACAGACCACAAAGTGGAATCTTCAAGAGTTCTCTCAGTAGGCTTTCAGTCCAAATGATTCAGACATATTGTGTCCTAAATTAGATCTATTAGTTACATTTTCTCATGTAATTAGTATCACTGGGGTCTTGTACTGGTAGTTTGTCTTGGTCATAGCTTATTCTTGCAAAACCATCCCTTACAGTGAAATGTGAAAGGTATTTTCTCCAATGCAAGGAAAATAATCTGATCAATAACAGAGTCAAAGCCACAGGTGTTTCAGGAACGTTCTTGAAAACAGATTTCCACAGTCCTAAGATGTGTTTTCTTCTTCCTTAACAATTCTTTTTCATAACTGTGCAGTCACTGCCCTATTCTATTCTGCAAAACAACAACAACACACAAAATTTTTTTTTGAGGATCAAGTTTTTCATTGGCACGGTACGATCTGGATCTGGAATGAACCCAAAAGACAGTGGGAATGCTGGGTCTCTCCTCAAGTAGTTTCCTCCTCTTTTAACAGCACGTAATTACTCTCTATCAATAATCTCATCACAGCCGAGTTCTTCGGTCAGGCGATTGACAACCATAAGTGAAAAAAGCTCTTCGATAAAAGCCAACTGATCAAACGGGGTCTTCTCATAATGCATTTGAAACCCGGCATCCAGGGCTGCTTCCCTTGCTCTGGATGTTCTCAGAAACATCTTGTTGGCTTCTTCAAGGGCCGCTGATACTCTGTAGCCTGCACCACTCAGCTGCTCCTCTTCCGGATAATCATAGTCGTCCTCCCAGTCATCAAATTCCTCGCCCTCGTCCTCGCTCTCGAAGTCAGGGCCCGCAAGCAGGCCTGGCTGCTCCCCAGGGCTGGGCCGGTTAGCAAGGCCTCGTTCCCCCTGCGGCTCCGCCATTGGCTGGGCCGCCTCCTCCTCCATTGGGCCTTCCTCCTCGAGCTGTGGCGGGGCCCCGTTGCGGGAGGGGTTCAGGGATGGCTCCCGGCTCCCGCTGCCTACCTCCATCTGCGGAAGGTCACCCTCGCCAGGCATCACATCCATCTGCAGGTCATTGCTCTCTTCATAAAGCTCGGACAGCTCGTTCATTTCCGACATTGTACAAGCAGCTCAACCTCTCGCAAGGCGTTTTTGCAAAATCGGAGCTACGCGGACGAGCCGTTCTGCGCGTGCGCAAACGCCGTGCGCTTGCGTGACCCTGTGCGTTTGCGCGACCCCCAGACACCGCCTCCTATTTGGCGTGCCCCTCGGGGGGGAGATGCTCACTGTTCCGCGGGGAACGGTGGTACCGCTTTCGACCCGTTCAAACTCCCTAGGTAGACACTCTGCCTGTAAGAGAGTTACTTAATCTCCCCTTTCTTAACCGTTGCGCTGCTTATGATGCTGTAAACTTGAAAATGCTTTACGTGGCCTCTGTAACAACGTTTAATCCTCCTCCCCCTGCTCCTTACCCCTTCTGCTCTCTCCTGCTCTTCTTCCTCCCACCCCAGGCAAAATCGCTCCCTTTCATCTGTACGCTTAGGATTTCTAAATCCACACCTCCAAATCACACAATGTTCCCAGCCACAGATCAACATACTGAGAACTGATCCGTTAAGCTCTTCTGTTTTCTCCATTTTTTAAAAAAAGTTAAATTCACAAACATATTATCTATCTCCTTAAAAACATACATGCTGAAGAAGTACTTGGTTCCATTTATTTTCGCAGGAGGTAACTTCCCACTGTCATCAATTTGGTGTGTATTCTTTAAATCTTTTTCCTTTGCATTTATATGGATCTTTATGTCCTCGTGGAAAAATCTTATTTTGTGTGTGGGTTTTTTGTTTTTGTTTGTTTTTGCATGCCTTAAATAACTCTTCGATTACAAAACAAAAAGCCCTTCAGCAATGTCTTGAAGATTTAGCTTTGTTAGTATACATAGATGAGTCTTTTTTTCCGTAGCATTCATTTGTATAGTTGACCCAATTATGCACAAATAATTTCCGATTTTTCGATATTATAAACTATGGTTAAATCACATCCATATGCGCCAATGTTTCTCTAGAACAAATAACCTACAAGTGGAAAGGCATAATTGTAGGGTATGCATTTTTAGGTTTTTGTTTTGTTTTGTTTTAAGATTTTTTTTGACAGAGACACAGCGAGAGAGGGAACACAAGCAGGGGGCGTGGGAGAGGGAGAAGTCCTCCCGCGGAGCAGAGAGCCAGATGCGCTGCTCTGTCCCAGGACCCTGGGATCATGACCTGAGCCCAAGGCAGACGCTTAACGACTGAGCCATCCAGGAGCCCCTGCGTACTTTAGTTTTAACACATAGTATCAAACTGCTCTCCAGGATTGCTCTCCTCCCCGGTGTTTGAGAATATCCTTGCCACACATGGTTTTGTTGAGCAATTTTATCAATTTAATGATAACTTGTTTTATTTTCCATAGCCTTGATTTCTTAGAGATTGAGTATTTTTCACTATGTTTATTGAGGGCGCCTGGGTGGCTCAGTTGGTTAAGCGACTGCCTTCGGCTCAGGTCATGATCCTGGAGTTCCGGAATCGAGTCCCGCATCGGGCTCCCTGCTCAGCAGGGAGTCTGCTTCTCCCTCTGACCCTTTTCCCTCTCGTGCTCTCTATCTCTCATTCTCTCTCTCTCAAATAAATAAATGAAATCTTTAAAAAAAAATATGTTTATTGAAATTTGTGTTACTTAAGAAAATTAACTGGTCTTATTTTTGGTTTATTTCTTTTTGTTATTGATTTGTAGGAATTTCTTATAAACTATATGAGTACTTTGTTTTACATGTTGCCAATATATGCTTCCTGCCTGTTGTTATTTGTCCCATTTCAGGGGTCTTTTTTTTATACAAAAGTTTTAAAATGAGTTTTCATGTAATCAAATTGAAGGGGTTTTTTTCTATGTCTTTTTCTTTCTGTTAGGATGGATTTTCCTACTTCACAGATCACAAGCATAATTTTTTATTTGTCTCCTAATATTTGAATAGATCTTTTATGGATAAAACATTTATATAAATACTATGAGGACAGGATTTGTTTATATATTTTTTACAGGTATCCAGCTAATTCAGCCAACTCCACTAATTTAATCACTGTCCTTTTGTTGGCTGTTTGGTGCCACATTTGTCATAGATTAAAAGACAATGAATGTGTAAGTTTGTTTTTAGACTTTGTATTCAAATGAATTTCTGCAGTTTTATAGTATGCCTTGCTGATAAGGAAAATCTTCTCTCTTTGTTCTTTAAAAAATTGCCTTAGCTCTTTGCACATTTGTTCTTCCATGTGAATTTTAGAAGTAGCTTGAAATGTTACCCGAATGACATAGGTGGAATGTTTGGAGTTGCGTGGAATTTACAGATTAATTTGGGGGAGAATCGACATCTTTACAATATTGTCTTCTCATCCATAGAAGTGATATATATCTTTCTACTTATTTGTGTCTTATTTTTACTCTTCGATAAAGTTTTCTAAAAAGCCTTACATGATTCATACTAGTTTTATACTTAGGTGCTCTTGTAAAATATACCCCTCACCGCAATACAATATCTGATTAGCTATTGCTGGTATGTAGGAATGACAGTTGATCTTTGTATATTGATTTGTTTTTAGTAATCACTTTTAACTGAAATACAACTATAGAAAACACAAATATAGAAAAGTGCACAAATTGTAAGTGTGCAGCTTGGTTATTACAAAATGGACGTATTTGTGTAACCACTACCCAGATGGAGAAACACCATTTGCAGGATCCCAGAAAACCATTTGCTTTCTCTTGCTTTGCCCCACTATCACCATCATCCTGATTTGAAACAGAATAAAATATTTTTGCCTGTTTCTGAACTTTATAGAAATTAAACCATGCAGTGTATATACTTTGTGTCTAGCTTCTTTTGCCCAAGAAATATGTTCTTTGCTACATAGTAGTCCATTGTTTGAATATCACAGTGATCATCATTGGGATTGTTTCCAGTTTGGGGCTATTACAAACAGGGCAGTAATTTTCTTTCTTGAGATCTTTGGTGCAGTATTTACACGATCCATTGGAATACAGCTAAGAGTAGAATTGCTTGACCATCTTATGTAAGCAGAATCGTGTATAGATTAGGTTAAACAATTCTGAAGATGAGATTAGCCAATTGATGCACAGTTGGTATTTCAATGAACCTTCAAAGCAGTATGACAAATACCTCTCTGTAAATTGGTCATTACACTGTGGTTTCCAAACAAGCAAGCCTAAACTCTCAAGTGAAAGAGATTGTCTTCTTGGCTAACTAATGCAGTTCACTTGGATAGTCTACTTCATATTGAAAATCTTAATGTTAGGGCCTTAGTATGCTTTTGGTGGTGAATGACTGAAACCCAATTCAAACTAACTTATATAAAAATAAATAAAATAGAAAAATACATAAAAAGATAAAGGGGGAAATGTATTGGTTGAAGTGATGGACTAAATATTACCACCAGATTTTTTTTTTAACTCTCAGCTCTGATATTGTCCAGAGGGAAAGCTTCATTCTTCCATCAGGCTTTTCCCACATGGCAGCAAAAGATGGCTCCCAGAAGCTTTGGACTTAAACTAAGGCCCTTAATGGCAGAGAGAGGTGCATTCTTTCCTATTATCCATTTCAGTTCCTCTCTATGGTATTGATTGGCTTTGCTTTATCCAGAGGGTAAAGCCCATTCTGATGGGCTAGGCCTGGATCCCATGTCCAGCCATAAGGAGAGGGGCAGTGATACGGGCATGTCAAACCTACTTGAACCTCATGAGATTATTACAGAATGGGGATGGAGTAGTTTCCAAAGGGATGCTGAGCAGGCAAAAAAAAACAAACAAACATACAACGTGTATCTGTTACTGTTAGATTGTATGTAACTAGACATAATTAATTTGTAGCATCATCCATGTTTAATCTGTTTATGTTTTACAGATTATTGCAAATCATCATATGCAGTCTATTTCATTTGCCTCTGGAGGGGATCCTGTAAGTATGGACTCATGAAAGCTCTTTTTATAAGAGTTAAAAGAACTTCCATGTAAAGCATGGAAGTGTAAACCATGTAAAACCCTACATAACTTTTCCAGTGTTTTATTACAATTTGTGAGTAGCTATGTATAATCAAAGATTTGGCTTTGACAAAATATTTTCTGTTACTGATTTTTAAAATATTTGGAAGTGTAAACCATGTAAAAACCCTACATAACTTTTCCAGTGTTTTATTACAATTTGTGAGTAGCTATGTACAAAGATTTGGCTTTGACAAAATATTTTCTGTTACTGATTTTTTAAAATATTTGGATTAGTGGATGAGCTAATAATATTCCATTATGTTGTGAGTCACGGAGTTATCATCTGAGATTCTTCTTGTAAGTAACATCTAAGTCATGAAAAACAAATATGTCATACATGTGTTGCCAGTCGCCCCTCAGCATTCTTAACAACACAGAGTTCCAGGCAGATCCTTTTAAGCAATGGATTTGACATATGAGGGGAAGCCTAGTTGCCATTCCGGCTGTCAACCAAGGCCACCAAGTCTCATCTAAAATGAGCAACCAGGTTTGCAGAAGCTCGTGGAGGGGGAAAGCTTAGCTAGCAGGAGAGAACTGCACTTCGTTCCCCATGAACTGTGGGAGACTGAGCAAGTGCTCGCTCTCCAAGCATACTTTACAGAGTGGAGGTTCATTCCCTGACTCCCTACTCCATATTTCTGAACCAGAGCCAAAGGAAGGAGGGAGGCATTGAAGTTAGGAAACCTGGGACTGACCAAGAAACAGATCTGTTTAAACTGAGGGGGTAGAAGGAGGATTTTGCTCTTCCATGATATTGGGACATTTTTCTTCTCCCTGCAAACATATACAAGCTAGAAGAGGACTGAGTTTGATTTTCGTAAGGATCGAACATCAGTAAGGTCAAGAAAACATATGGGGAGCAAATGGAGACCTTGTTCTTCCTGACAATGTATTACCTTCTTTTCTGCTGAGCATTTAATATTAAAGATTGTATCCTTCAGAAATGAGGGAATAAAATCCAGTATAATAGTTTTTTTTTTTTTTCTATCCACCACATTTAGTTTCTTACTTCCAATTGAGGAATCAAATGGAGGGTCATAAATGATAAGACATATAATTCAGAAATCTAAGAGAGGTATGGAACAGTAGTAAAAACTAAATCTGGCAGGTGATGTCACTGCAAAATTTCGACCTCTATGCTAAATATTTAAAAGGAAAAATTATTGTCTATCCTAAAAGGAAATGAAGTTCTGAAGTTACTCTGTTGTAATCATTGCTTCCCTTACCGGCATCTAAAGTAAGCGACTTTCTTCACTTGGTTGTTGATGTAACTTTTTCATGTGTGAAATATATAGTTAAATGCTATTTAAATTACCCTATTCTTTAAAAATTTCAGTAATTACTTGTCTCCACATTGGCTACCGGTGACTCAAAATGTTCAAGCATGTCAAACTTAAATATCCTGTCTTCAGAACTTATTTGAAGCATATGGAAGAAAAGTCCTATTTATAGGACTTCAAATCATTGGGTTTTTTTTTCTTTTATTAATGGACATTTAATTTTCCCTTTAGGCTTCTCTATTTTCTCATCTTTCAATTTTGGGTATAGTTATTTTCAAATGAATAGATTAGTTCCATGGTCCTACCATTCAATTAATATGTAAACCAAATTTTAAGAGCTCTAGCTCTTCCCCAAGAGATTCCACAGATGGCCAATTGTGGATTCATTAGAAACGGGAGCAGTGGCAGCGTGGGCCCAGTACTGAACCTGAACTCCCATCCAGCCAGCTTCATAATTTGGCCTCCACCATGATAACAAAGCAGAGAGGGTTGACTGAATCCAGCCTGAAAAGGCCAGCGTTGTCTCTTCTCTTCCTAACCTTATAGCTCAGTCATCCATAAAGGAACTCAAATATTTTCCTTAAGTTATGTAATGAGTTCTATAAGCTAAGTGTTAAAAATAATTATAGGTGTTTGCCCTAAATTTCCCTTTCAACTTTCAAGGGTTGCTGTCATTTTAGCATTGGTATGCAAATCATTATTTACCCTAGGCAAGCCCGCATGATGTCTATCACAGTTCTCCGGAATCCTGGTTCTTTTTAGATCATCTTCACATGCCTTTAGTTTTTTAACGCTTTCAACCCACCAAAGCACTGACCTTACCAAAAACAAATGGTAAAGAATTTGTAGTGCTGTGGGGAAATTTGTACCTAAGCTGCTAGTGCTTTGCCTGGCACCGCGTGATGGGAGATAGCTATCACCCCTGTTACTAGCACATGGCAATGGCCATAGCTTTGTTTAGGACACTCCCTGAGATCATTTAGAGCTTCACAGCTACCTGGGTGCAAGATGCTAAAAGTCTCCATGGCCCAATGTAGTACCTTTCAACCAGATTTCCTCCCAAGTTTGAGAAATACTGGCTGTTCTTCCTTACCTCTTGACCTTTGCTCACCCTTACCTTTACTCTCTTCTCAAAGACATTTACTTGTCTTCCTCCTGTCAGCCCTGAAGACAGTTCTTGGTAATGCTTCTGTATCTCTGTATACTTTCTCCTTTTCAAAAATGCATTCCAAGTATGTCACAAATATATGTTCTTATGTTTTTTCCATCATTTGTGTCTTGCCTTTAACATTCTTTACATTCTCCCAGAAATTTGCAGTTATAGAATTTTAGAACTCTAAGACCACTGGAGACTGTTTGGAGAATGAGGTCCCACAACCTCTTTCCCACCATCTAATGCACCAGACAGTGTTGCTGGCGTCCTCCCATCTCTTCGACTTTATAAATAGCAGCCAAGCGCCAGCACTTGTGGCTTTGCTTCTAAGTTCATATAAAATAAAGCTCATAGATATGACCTTATTTATTTACAAGATATTTCAAACCTTTTATCTGTTAGCATGAGATAAGTTTATTTAGATGTTTGTTATTTTTTAAAATAACTGAAGACAAGTTATGCTGACCCTGAGATCTGCTTCCTGCGTGTTTCACTGTGGGTTATTAAGTGATTGTCCTTGTGGGTATTATACACAGGCTTTTATTTCCTGCCAGTTGATTGCATCTTCCCTCTGGAGAGTCATACTTCTAATCTGCAAATGGCATTGTGTGTATGTTTTTTTTCCGTGAGAACTGAGATAACAAAAAGCATCTTTAATTATTAAAATCTTATCACTCATCAGTTTACTGTTTCAGTAAAAGTCAGAATTACCAAGTGGCTTTTTGTTTGTTTTTACAAAGTCAGCCACACATCTTTTTGAACTCCTTAGATTTTTCATGGGTTCTCTTTTTCAAAAATGATTTTTCCTTTCTAGATATTGATCAAATAAATGCTTTGTATTTTTGCTTTGTTATTTCTTAAGTTAACTCGCTCTGCACACAAGCAAGCTAACAACCACAAAGCCCAATGTGTCTCTGTAATTGACTTATTTTCTGACATAGATGGTGTCTCTTTGGACAACTGGGAAATCATGGCACCACCTCCTAGTTTATGACTCCTTTGTGGTGGCATAACCCCTGGTATTTCACCTTTCAACACAGGAGACAGTCACAGTCCCTAACCATTTTTTAAGAATGTGTGTCCTAACATATTCCCTATGTAGATTCTTTTTTATGCTCAGTAAATAAGTATCACGAAATCTGCCTCTAAATTTTTAATTTTCAACTTCTCTCTCCAAGGGGCAGAGGATGTGGACTCCACAGTGGCTGAACTACACAGTGTGTATATATATTCCCTCCTAGGATGCTTTTCTTTTCTCTTTAAGTAGAAACATTTGTATGTAAGTCCTTACCTCAGTATCATGTCCTAAATGTACTCTTATCTTTCAACAGTATAATCCATTCATTTTAAATGCAATCATTTTCCCTTTTTTATAGGACACTACAGACTATGTCGCCTATGTAGCTAAAGATCCAGTTAATCAACGAGGTATGGAAAGCAACTTCTAGATTTTCTTAAGCGCTGGTATATAGCACCTTTAAAAAGTAACAAGCAGTTCTTTTCAATATACAGAGTGATGAGGATCACTAGAGTGCTATATTGGGTTCTAGAAATATTATGTGAATTTGAGTTGGAAATAAATAGCCCTGCTAGCAGAACAAAGTAGAAAAAAATATATAGTTGGGATTTAAGTCCCAGTCATTTGAGGGATCCTTATACCCAAAGGCTTATTATCTATTTGTATAATCAAAAGGGAAGCTGTTTTGGTTATAACAGAAGGGACTGGCTGCCACACCCCCAGTGAATGAATGAATGAATTACACAGAAGACCCAAGCCAGTGAGATTATTGGTCTCAGCAAGTGTGTGTGTGTTTGTGTGTGTGTGCGCGCGTGCACACACATGCTCATGAGTGTATGTGTGTTGAGCCTGTGCATTTGTTATTCAAAGAGTCTGGCATGTCACTTTGAGTGTTTGGCTTCTTCTCATTTTTGGATCTCAGCTTATGTCTCTTCTTCAGAGAGATCTTCTTTGACTGATGGCACTTCCTATCTACAGTAGCATAACCCACCCTGCTGCATCATAATACTTTATTTCTCTTCTTATTAACACTTAGCCCACATTTTTGTTATTTTATTTACTCATTTGTTGATGTGTTTCATGTCTGTCCTTCCTACTGAAAGCTCCATGAGGGCAGGAACCTATCTACCGTATTCGCTGCTGTTTCCAAAGCACTCATCAAAAAGCCAGACACATAGGTGTTGCAACAAAAATAACTATATTTGTTAAGTGAATGGAAGAGCTAAGTTGATTGGATTTCTCATCCCAGGATTTAGCAAGTTTGCCTAAGTAAACTCATCTCCTGGTGAAACTTTGGGATAAGGGCCTGAAATTTCTTAAGTCATTGGACCTCTTTAGACAGACATGGTTAATGTTGCTTCTCATCCCTGATTCTGGGACATTCAACTCCTCTTAAGGATGAGCCTTAGGTTGCTTCTTCTCCTCAACTTGAACCTATTAGGTCAGCATCTTGTGCCACCCCAAGGTTAGGGTTTGCTCCAACACATTTATTAAGTACACGTGAAGTAGAATTTGGAAATTCAAAGAGTTATAAAACAAAGAGGGGAAAGTGTACATGGCATGCTGGGGGTAAATAAATAGAACATATTTGCTAGAATGCAGATTGGGTATGGAGGAAAAATGTCTAAAAGACATCTAGAGGGCAGATAGGATAGTGCCAATAAGTAGGGACTGAATCTTCAAGTAACTGGGTGGAAAATGCTGTTTACAAAGCAGAGCTTCAGGAAGATTTATTTGGGAATAGGATGGATTCAGAGAGACACTTAAGGCAGGGAGATCTGTTTGGAAGCTATTATGATAGTCAAAAAGGAAATGATGAGGACCAGCTGCTAATACAGGACCTGGCACGTAGTAGATGCTTAGCAAATGCTTGCCAAAAGAACATGGCTCGATGAGATGGAAAAGCAGAAACAGGTGACAAGAATTAAGCAATACTCCATTGAAACTGACTCACTGTAAACCATATAATGAAGAATGGATAACCATCAAAGATGAGTAGGAGAGACAGAAACTAGTGAAGGGGAATGGGGGTGTAGGAATGGAACACAACAGAAGATACCAGAAAGGAGCAGCCTCTTTTAATTAAGCCTGAGTTTCCCGAAAGAATCACTGCATGCTCTTTTAGGGAAGGGCTCTGAACAAAAAGCCTTTTCTCTTAACCTCAAAGGACAGGGTGAAAGGAAGAACAAATAGATCGGGAAGTCTAGATGTTGAGTAACTTTGCCATCAGTCACTGAATAGCTCAGGCCTGTCATTGCTCTTCCATGAATGGTGGTGAGGCGTTCAAGGACTGACTGGCTGCTTGCTTGCTTCTCTAGGGGAATGGGTCTACCTAGAAGATAGATGATTTAGAAGCATAGGGTAATTTTCTGGGTGCGACTCTTGGTTTAGGCTCAGGTCATGATCTCAGGGGCATGAGATCAAGCCCGTTGGCCAACTCTGCGCTCAGTGGGGAGTCAGCTTGAGGTTTCTCCCTCTCTCTCTGCTTCTGTCCCTCCTCCTGTGCACTCTCTCTAAAATAAATACATCTTAAAAAAAAGAAACAGGGTAATTGTTTTTTGGATTAAAAAGTTGGCATCTCCTCCTCCTTATTGCTCCTTTTCCAGTCTCCTCCTTCCCTTTCTTATTTATCTTGGTCATAGAAACTTCTGTGAGAAGCCACTCCCTTGTCAGCATAGCCCCTGCTTGCACACCCCTCCAGAGTCAAATCCCTTCTCCTCACCGGAGCCCCTGGACTTTAATTTGTGCCCAGAGGTGCCAACACGGCTTTCAAGTCCACACATAATTATGAATTACATACTAATATAAAAGGGGCTGAGCTAATCATTGTGGCGGAAAAACAATTCCTGGCCAGCTTGGACCCCTCATTTCGTCAGAGAGAGAAACATGGTGTGTTGGAGGTGCATGGAGAAGGAGGGGGGCCTGGACAATAGAGTGTGGGACACAGCAGGGGCTCAGTCAGGACTTGTGGGAGAAATGAATCCAGGGCCAGATGAAAGAGCCCTCTGATGAGAGCTCAGGGCTATGGGTGTGGGTGTGTGAGTGTGTGTGTAAAGGTGGGGTCGCAGAGAAAGGAAGGAATAGAAGTAGGGGAGTCATGGCTGAAAAGCGAGGCCAGAAACAGAGTGTAGAGGGCTTTGAATGCTGGCCAAAAGGTCACGGGGAGCCATTGAAGATTTTGAGCTTTATAGCAATTATTCTGGCTTCTGCCATTTTACTGAAATTGCAAAATGATAACTTTTCCGGTATTTGTATCTGTGAAAGTGAAGCGGGAGGGCAGAAAATAGTCTGGAATCGTAGAGTCCAATTTGGAGGACATCCCATTAGTCCCAGGCAGGAGTGGTACTGTTTACATTACACTGGGGGAGAAAGGAACCATTTGGACACATCTGTGAACTAATGGAACTCGGCAACACTTTAGATATGAAGGTTGTTGAAGAAATAGAAATCAGATATTCCTGAGGACTTAATGAGATATTATATACAATGCAAATATCTCAATAGGTGGCTCGTAGTAAGTATATAATAAATGGTAGCTATTATTATTATTACCCTGTGTGATATGGATTAGTGTTGCCATTAAGAAAACAGGGATTATTACAAATGGGAAAAAAGACAATCCTCTAGAGAAACAGTGGGGGAAACCTACCATTTATTGCATGCTCACCACATGGCAGGCATTTCATCCTTACATCAACTCTCTGAGATCGGTATTAATTTATTCCTTTATTGTAAAAGCAAACACTGGCATTGAGAAAAGTGAGACTGTTTTCTTAAGCTCAGCCAGCTAATAAGCAAGTGAATCAACTCCCAGGTTCTGAGCACACCTTTACAAAAGAACATTACAAGGCACCAAGAAACATTTAGAAAATTTTACAAGTTTACTAGCTACCTTGTTAGCAATCAAATTATAGTTAGATACCATATTTCATCTTCAAATTTCAAATATTGAAAAAAGGTAAAATGGGGTTTAAAGTAGTAGTTATTTTTGGGCGCCTGGGTGGCTCAGTTGGTTAAGCGACTGCCTTCGGCTCAGGTCATGATCCTGGAGTCCCAGGATCGAGTCCCACATCGGGCTCCCTGCTCAGCAGGGAGTCTGCTTCTCCCTCTGACCCTCTTCCCTCTCGTGCTCTTTATCTCTCATTCTCTCTCTCTCTCAAATAAATAAATAAAATCTTTAAAATAAATAAATAAATAAAATAAAATAAAGTAGTAGTTATTTTTAACAATGCCTGTAGGATTGTGGATCCAAGTGTATTGGAGAGCAAGTTGACAGTTTGCATCCAAAGACTTGAAAAGGTAAATACTTTTGAACCAGCAATTTAACTTCTAAGGAAATAATTAGGGCATGCACAAAGATTAAGCAATAAAGATCATTGTCATGTATTATTTATATAATAGAAAAATAGAATTAATTCAATATTCATAAATAGCAAATTATGTAAATGAATCCATAGAATGTACTACTATGCAGCAATTTAAAGCTAGTGTAATAGAAGAATAGATAATGACCTGGGGTAAATGTCGACAGTGTTATTAAGTCAAAAAGCAGATTGTGAAACAATGTGCATAATATGACCCCAGGTAGTTTTTTGGAGGTAGATATCCTTAGAAAAAAGATTGGAAAGAAAAAGATGCCAAAATATTAATAGTAGTTATCTTTAGGTAGTGAGACTTAACATAATTTTTTTTCTTGGTGGGCCTTTTTATTTTCTAAAACTCCTACAGTGAGTATTTATTGTATTTGTAAAAAGAAATGTTCTAAATCCTTGAATAAATAAAGTAGTGAAACCAGAAAGAAAGAAGATGTTATAGAATTACCTAGTGAGTTTGGTTCATCTGGGGGAAATGTTCAGCAGGCAGGAGACGCTCAGGGTGGGAGAGGGGGATGGGAGTGTGGGGGGTAGGGGAGACAGAGAGAGAGACACCAGGCCTTCAGGTGCAGGTTTGGAAAAACTGCAACTTCATAGCCCTAAAAGTAAGCAAGCTCCAGGAGGAACCTGGAAAGGAGAGGGCTGGGGGTCTCAGGGAGTAGAAGTCAGAGGCAGTAAAGAACCAGAGGAGCAGTCAGCGGGAGGAGAGAAAATAAGGAGATGAGTATCATCTAAGAAGGAGGAAGAGCACATTTCTCTGGGAGAAGACATCCCAGAATGAGACACCTCAGAATGCCACATACTGAAAAGGAGCTGGGGGGGGTGGGTGAAGGTGGAAAATGCCTTTCAGTCGGGCAGTTAACAGGCCATTGGCCCGCCTGGGAAGCACAATGTCAGTAGATGGGATAAAGGTAGGAGAAGGCAGACCTCGGGGATGAGGAAGAACATGGCCCACAGTCAGAGGAATCCTGAATGTTCCCACCGCCTCTTATTTGTTCCGTTCACTTTTAGCGTTAATGTATTCAAATCAGGGCACTAGTCACTTTTTTCCATCTTGGCTAGGACCTTTTATAAAAGTGAACTCTGCATTTTATAAAAGGCCTTTTCTGTAGGAAAGGCAAGTTACCCTACGAATGTTTTGAATTTACTTAGTGACTAATATGGCTTGCCCCTGTAATTGCTATGAATAGGAAATCTGTATTCTCTTCACCTCTCACTCCAAATGTGTAGTAGTCCGGGAAGGTTTAAATATTTTCTCTGCATCTAGTATGTGAAGAGGCCCCAGTTTACCTGGGTACAGGAAGGTCCTGGTTCTCAGTCTCTCAAGAAAGTTTAAAAATTGTTTTAAAAGACTGTAAAAACAATTTAAATTAACCTATTTACTTATATATATGGTTATGGTTATAAAATCTATGCACGACTGCCCTGGTGACATAAGTTAACTATGGACTGACTGCTAGCTCGCCTCTTTGGCTCGGTTTCTTCCTAGGAGTGGAGGACTCCTTGCTTCAGTGTTACAGCGCCATCTGGTGGTTAACCTGAGATGCTGCACTTTTGAATTTCGAGTTTATTAAAAAAACAAAAAATAAACAAAACCAATCCCCCCCCCCCCGGTCTATTAAAAATAAATATAGACTAGTAAAGAAGGGCCTGTTATCTTGTAAGAATAGTTCTCAGTCTCTTGTCCATGAATATCCAATTAGGAGACCAAATGAAAAAATTGAAGAATATGAAGCTAAGATTTTAAAAAAATCCTCCTTAATACAGTACTTGATACCCGAAGGTAGAGTTATGGGTCTGTCTGGCTGCAGGTGGAATGAAAAGAACCCATATTTGCATCGGATTCCATCTCAGGCCTCCATGCAAAGTTATCATATCATTGGAAAGCCACATTCTTTTTTTGGCCTTTGGGACTTTTCATACACTTGTCTTTCTTTCTTCCCATTAGCTAAAGATTGGTCAATTCTTGGCCAACCTGGCTGCTTATCCAAGCATTTGGAGATGGGTCTAACCCTGGGAAATGAGCACATTTGTATGTGATTCAAAGCCCATCCGTATTCTGGCCCATGACCAAGCTCAAAAAGAACCAAGACAGTTTTTATAGAGCCGCATGTCCCTGAGTAGCAACAACAGCATTGTGTGTGTTCGCTGAAGGCAGGGAGGCTGCACAGGATATCTGCACAGGGTCAGCCTTTTTGTCTAGTGTCATTCCTTTCCTGGTGATGGGCACTGCTGTTTGTTTTCTATTCAGTCTTCTCAAAAGAGTAATATGGCAGTAATGAGGTTCTCCAAAGCAAAGCAGAACGTGTTGGTAGCATCAGCCCAAGAAGAGGACCAAATCCTCAAAGTATCAGAATCAGAAGAGTTGAGAGAAGTAAAAACATTTTGGAAGCATGTGAGAAGTGGTGATGGGTTTGGTTGTTTCCTTCCTTCCTGAGTATCCGCATGCCACAAGAACCCACATGCCTGTTTCCCCCGGAAGGCTTAAGCTGCTGTGACAGAGGGAAGTTAGGCTCTCTAGAAAGCAACAAGGGACTTCAAAGATCACCTGTGCTCTCTCTCGGCAGGTGAGGATATCGCTGCAAACCGACTCGTTTGGGGTCACACACATTGTGGCATAATTGGAATTTGAACTTGAATCTGAATCTTTCCACGGAGTTCTTTTAAGTGTTCTTGTTTTCTCATCGCCTTAAAGCGAGATACACTCATTTTTCTTCAGGTGTATAGATGTATGTACGTTTGTTTGAATTTCCTGCCTCTCTCATTATCTTCCTTCCTCTCTAGACCTCTTCTTGAACCTAAGAAAAAATAAAATTTAGAAAATCGTTTTCTGTATTTTGATATATTTCTGACGTTGACTTTATTTCAAATTGGACCAGAAATTTATGAGATGAAAAACAAAAGAATTCAAGTGAGTGAATTTCTTATCATAAGGTAACACAACTTCTCTTTGCTCAACTGGAGGGCACTTTCCAAGGCCACTTTGTAGGTGTAAGGATATCTCCAAGAGCAAAGCAACAGTGGCTGGAAGAACCTGCCTCCCTATGGGGCTCACTGCAGGTGTCATTTCAATGCAATTGAAGACAACTTCTTACATGAGAATTATTGATGTAATTCAGGAAAATCAATATGTATTCAATCAACACAATTTTTAAAACACCTTCTATGTGTTGGTTATGTGTGAAGCTACTGCAGAGGGAAAAAAAGAGCAATTTAAGATTACAATTTAAAGATAGATCAAACATTTTCCTTTGGTAGAAAAGATATACATTTATAGACATTCTTTTTTTTATTTTTAAAGATTTTATTTATTTATTTGACAAAGAGAGACACAGCGAGAGAGTGAACACAAGCAGGGGGAGTGCGAGAGGGAGAAGCAGTCTCCCCACGGAGCAGGGAGCCTGATGTGGGACTAGATCCCAGGACACCAGGATCATGACCTGAGCCGAAGGCAGACGCCCAATGACTGAGCCACCCAGGGGCCCCCATTTATAGACATTCTTAATTGGGTTTTGAAACTAGAATTAGCTCCTAAGTCTATATTAGGATCCAAGTTGCTTCTTTAAAGGGACAACCTTATAAGAAATGGTAATGATAATTCTTCTAGAGATTTGACACCTTGGCATTGTTTGATTTAATAAAACCCTCCCCCCCACACACAAACACATGCCTTCTAAAAATTTCATTTAAATCCTTTATTTTATCATTTTTTTTTAAAAAGATTTATTTATTTTAGAGAGCACAAGCAGGAGGGGGAGAGGGAGAGAGAATTCCAAGCAAACTTGAGCTCAGCGTGGAGCCCGACTTGGGGGCTTGACATGGGGTGCCATCTCATGGCATTCAGATCATGAGCTGAACTGAAACCAAAAGTCAGATGCTCAACCGCCTGTGCCACCGAGGTGCCCCTTCATTTAAGTCCTTTAAATGAAAGTCAAGTTAGTTCCTGAATGAGAATTATCTGGAGATTCCTTGAGATGAGTATTAACATAAGGCTAAGAAAAGAAACACTTGTAGGTTCTACTATCACATACTGGTATAGGCTCTGCAAATTCTATCAGATGTAAATGAATTGCCTTTTTCTCTAAATAGACACAAAATCCTTTCCAGGACAATGCAAGCACAAAATCATGCTTCCAAGTCAGCACAGTTAAATCATTCTATAAAGACAACTCTCTCTCCTCTCCTGAGGCATCCCTTTTAGTAATGTGTCCCAGTGTTGGTTTCACTGTTCCCGAGATCCATGAAGCTTCCCGGGCATCTACTCTAATTCCTCATGCACTCACTTATGCTTTTCTGTTCTTAGAGAATAGCTAGCAATTTTTATAACATTCTTATATATATTTAACTGTTATCAGAGCTTTTTCTCATCCCTCCATTCTTCAGGCTGTACAAGCCAATATATTTTTTAAAAATTTTATTTCTCATGAGACTTATTGCCTCCATATTAAAGTTATTCTTAGGGCTCTTTCTAAGCCATCCTTATGACACTTCCATTTCAATTAAATCTCCATTCTGCAAGGCCCTAAGCAAGACCCCATACTCTCACCAAAGCAAGAATGATATTCCATATGGTGGGAGGTGAATTTATAGTCCCTGAACATAAGCTCCTGTTTTTATGTCTGTCATAAAGCACTCTTTATGTTCTATCAGCTTCACCCTTCATAATTTATTTCTTTAAATTACTTCTGCAAATCTCCCCCTTCCCAGTAGCTGCTTCTCAGAGAAAGTATCTAATAACAATTTTAATATCTTCTGATCATAATCACAAAATCTTGTTTGTTTGTTTGTTTTTTAAATCTTCTTTTTGATGCTTGATGGAGATAGTTCTTTAGTAGGATTTTGAAGACAGGGATTACCACACCATCACTGCTTTGTAGTAGCAATGACAGGGCAAAGGGGTATTATAAAGCTCCCCTCTTCACCAGCAGCTCGTCCCCCACTTTGAGGGGAGAGGGGGTGGGGCGTGGGGGGAGGTTTGGAAAGTTACATTTTTGCAAAGACAAAATACCATGCAAAGAGCCTCATCTTCCTGTCAGATGGCTGCCCTAAGCATCTCCTGCACTGAATTCTAGAGCTAACTTCGAATATGAGTCACATTTTTGGTTAAGATCAGTCTAGTTTTATAACAATGTGGGCCCGAAAAACCTGTCTTGAGACCACAATTTGTCAGTGTTCTGAGATATTTCAGTGTAAAATATGAATGTTTCTTCTCTTTGATGCATATGAAATAGAAGGTATTCTTTTCTGCTACTTGAGAGCTGAAAAGAGCTTATAAACCTGCTCCCTTTTCCTCAATTAAAAGTTCATGTTCTGGAAATATTTTAACTTTATGTAACCTCTTCTTGTTGAAAATTTATTACAGTTTTTTTAATTTGTTTTTGTACATCCTCTTGCAGCCTGTCACATATTGGAATGCCGCAGTGGAATGGCCCAAGATGTCATAAGCACCATAGGGCAGGCTTTTGAACTCCGGTTTAAACAGTATTTGAAAAATCCTTCTTTGAATACTTCTTGTGAAAGGTCAGCCAAGCGTTCTATAATTATTTGACTTACTGTATTTATTTTGTTTTATTTTAAAATGAATTTTCAAACTAATGAAATGAATCACTTCTTTTCTTACAAATAGACAGTTTCAGTACAAACACGTAATGGCATTTTCTATTTTTCTTCCATTTATATTTGTCCAGGTATTTCTTCTTGCTTTGTATCCAAATTAAAGGAGACATTCAAAGTAAGAAGGGGTATGCCCTATTTCTCTGCTATTATACAGAGCTATGAATTAAGTAGTATCATAAAATAACCGACAGCAACACATTTCTCAGAATTGTTTCAGTCCCAGATCCCTTTCATACCACTAAAAAAAAAAAAAAAAAAAAAATCAACACTGAAGAGCAAAATAGTAAGAATCAAATGTCTATAGCAGGAATCACTGTTAGTTTGCTGGTTTGCAATGTAAATAGAGGTGCTCCATCTAACGTGTGGGAGGGCTGGAAGGTGATGTGACCCAAGGATCAGGTTGTTCTATCTGAGGCACAGAGAGTCTGTAAGGAAAGCTGAGCCCTTCAGGCCTGACAGACTCCAGTGTGTGTGGAGTGCAGTGAGGCCTCTGGCTTGCAGAATTCACACCGGAGAGACAAAACTCCCTCTTGGCCATTTTTAAATGCACTCCTCCCCCAATTAGTTATTTTGTGTATCAGCAAACACTGGGCTTGGAAATCTCCTTTTATAAGGCGGTGTGGGGTAGCAAAGGAGAGGGGGTTACTAGGAGGCCTTGATGTTGAATTTTTCCCAGGGTAACACTTACATCTTAGTGCTATCATTTTGTGACATGTAATGAACCCAACAAAACTATGTGGGTTGTTAGTGGAATCAGTTCAATCCAAAAGGGCTTGATTTATTCTTTTTCATAAGAAACTTTTACTAATTCCAGTTTGGACGTAAAGTTGTTTGTTTTTTTGTCCTGTTTCAATTTTAAAACAATGCATGTTTACATAAATCTACCCACTTGCCACATATGGTTCTAATATTTCTTTATGAATCCCGTATACTCCTCCAGATCTGTGCAGACAAGAGAGCTGGCCAGAGCTCTTACTTTTTTCATCTTGGTTTAATAAACTGGGCCAGGCCCTCTGCCCAATATCTAAATTTTTTTTAACAAAGCATTTCCAAAATGGTACAATCAAAGCATGCTGAAGATACTCAGGAAAACTTTATTTTTATATCCTACTGACAAAAATGACTTACATTCAGAGAGTTCAAATATATATGTGTGTGTGTGTGTGTGTTTCTTAATCACTGGGAGGAGACACAAAAGCATCACCCTTGGCACTTTTTGTTGGCTTAGCTTACTTTAATTGTCTATGGAAAGCTAAACAACCATCTGGTTGCTTCCATCCAGATGTTTGACATCACTTAAGAACAGCTATAAACTTAAAACATGAGTGCAAAGTTTTTCAGGATGATTTGCATGGTTGTGATCCCTCTACCTCCCCTGTAGCATTTGAATTCCCACCCAGCCTCTTGGGGATTCTTTTTTCCCTTACAGTGAGGAGGTGCCCATTGATGGTTCCGTGGAGGAGAGAGAAGACCACGAGTACTACAATGAAATCCCCGGGAAGCAGCCACCTGCAGGAGGTGTTTCTGATGTGCGGATCAAAGTCCAAGCCACGGAACAAATGGCTTACTGCCCCATACGATGTGAGAAGTTGTGCTATTTGGTGAGTGATGTTTTATTGTTACCGGAACTTAGTGATGTGATTCTGTCCTTGCCCCTGGAGAGTTTGATTTAAGAGTTTCCAAATGCTAGTTTAGAGAAAGTATCATCTCCCTCAGTACAGCGCCAGAGAATGAATCATTGTCGGAGCCTGCACTAGATCATTTTCACTCTGAATCCCTGAACCTCGGCCTATGTGGATAACTTCATGTCTCCCTTCGCTGGGAAGACCAGGGCTGGCCAACATGGGACGCTCAACATCACCCTTCCCGTCTCCAGTCTTGCTCTGTTCTCCTTGCTGCTCATCCTTAGCTACCGCCTCCACAGCCAATCCTGCCCCTGAGCTCCTGACCCCATCCCCTCCTGCCAACCCTCTGCCCTGGTTCTGTCCATCAACCCTGTCTCAGTCTTTATTTTCTCTTTGTCTACCAGTTATCTCTCTTCCATCTGCAAATAAATTTGGACTCCTTCAATCAACTCGTAATGTCTTATTTCCTTCTCATCTTCCTTTTACCCCACAAACTTCTAGAAAACATTGTCTCTATCCCAGTTTTCACATCAGCACTACATTTCTAAGATCTGAATTCTGCTTGATGTGATAGAAATGACTTGTACTGTGCTCACCAATGGTTTTTTGGTCACCGATGGTTTAATTGCTAAATCAGTTTTCTTCTTCAATACTCTGAATCTGTCTACAATCTGCCTCTTCCTTTTTTTTTTTTTTAGACATCTTCTGTTATCTTCTAAAGCAGTTCTGTTCTTTTTTTTTTAAGATTTATTTATTTATTTGACAGAGAGAGACACAGTGAGAGAGGGAACACAAGCAGGGGGAGTGGGAGAGGGAGAAGCAGGCTTCCCGCTGAGCAGGGAGCCCGATGTGGGGCTCGATCCCAGGACCCTGGGATCATGACCTGAGCCGAAGGCAGGCGCTCAACGACTGAGCCACCCAGGTGCCCCTAAAGCAGTTCTATTCTTATAGAAAAGTTGAAAGAATTACGCAGTGAACGCTCATACACTCACCATCTAGAGTCTACAATTAACTACAATTAATATTTCACTAAATTTGCCCTGTCATCCTGTGTAGCTCTCTCTCATCCATCAACACATCTTATTTTTGGTATGTTTCAAAGTAAGTGACATTTTTCTTTTTTTAAGTTTAAATTTTGTTAGTTAATATATATAGTGCCATATTCGTTTCTGGACTAGAATTCAGTGATCCATCACTTACATACAATACCCAGTGCTCATCACAGCAAGTGTCCTCCTTAATAGCCATCACCTGTCTAGCCCATCCCCCACCCACCACCCTCCATCAACCAACAGTATGTCCTCTGTCATTAAGAGTCACTTATGGCTCATTTCCCTCTTTCCTTTCTTCCCCCCTTCCCATATGTTCATCTGATTTCTTTCTTAAATTCCACATGTAAGTGAGATCATATGGGATTTGTTTTTCTCTGACTGACTAATTTCACTTAGCATAATACACTCTGGCTCCATCCATGTCATTGCAAATGGCAAGATTTCATTCTTTTTGATGGCTGAATAATATTCCAGTTTGTGTGTGTGTGTGTGTGTGTGTGTGTGTGTGTGATATTCCAGTTTGTGTGTGTGTGTGTGTGTGTGTGTGTGTGTATCTCACATCTTCTTTATCCATTCTATCAGTTGATGGACATTTAGGCTCTCTCCATAGTTTGGCTGTTGTTGATAATGCTGCTATAATATCTTTTCTTTATATCTTATTTTCTTCTACTCCCTCCTCTGCAAACCCAAGCCCTTGCCCTTACCACCCTTTCTCTGTCTTTGGCCTTGCCCTTGGTTTCTCTTCTGGCAGAACATCTGTATACAAACTCCTCCAACTTCTCTGTTTTCAGCCATTACCTATTTCTCCAGCTATAATGCCATAAGCATTACATTGCTTGTGTTAAGGTTGAACTCAGCATTTTCTCCTTGACTCCAAAGCACATTCCTCTACTGATTTACTCATGTTTATTAATGGCACTGCTATTCTTTCATTAATCTGCAGTCTTTTGTTTTTTTCACGCTCTGGGCTCCATATCAACTCAGTCTTCAAGACCTAGGAGTCTACCATGAAATCTTTTGAATCTACCCAACCTCTCACATTCCTATTGCACCTTTCTAAGTTCTGGTCTTCACTTGCTCACATGATTCTGAAAACCCCTTTCTTGTCTCCAGTTTCATTCCCCCAAACCCTTCAGCATGGTACTGCCAAATTAATCCTTCTGAAGGATAGATATTGCCCTTTTCAAAGGCATCAGTGATCTCATTCCATTATTGAAGACATCTATCTATCTATCTATCTTTGGGATCATTGCAATCCTTTGATGGATGAGACTTTCAAGGACGAAAAGTGAGTCTGGCATAAACCTCAGTAGAGTAGGGCTCCAATCTGTCACTGTTAGATAGGGGTTTGCTAAATACTGAGTGTTTATACAAGTGCCCTGGAAATCACACTTTCTGGCTGAAACTTGGATTGAGTCCTGGAATGGGACCTCCCAAGCAAAAGCAGTAACCCTAAGGCTATAGGCCTTATATTGGCAGTCTTTATGACTCCCCCCCTTCAAACCCACCTCTGCAGCCCCCAACCAATGCACTACCACAGGAGTCTCTGCTCCTCACCCAAAATCCCAGTTTCCTGTCAGACACTTCCTGTGTCAGAAAGTGAAGTCGTCTGCCATATTCTGCTGGGAGCATTACTAGTGTTCTGTTTGTTCTGTTTGTTTTTTGAAAGTATGACTGTATACCACATTTGTAAGTGTTTCACAATTTGTTGTTTGTGCAGCCTGGGAACTCCAAGTGTAGCAGTGTGTACGAGAACTGTTTAGAACAAAGCCGGGCAACAGGTAGGTACAATTGTCCTTCCCCATCTGCCACTCTCCTTGTCCCTTGCAAGTATTATGGTTGTGTGCGGCCCTGGCTCTTACATACTTCATGGGGAAGGCAGGTGTATATAACCAAACACATAATGCTTTGGCTGCAGGCTTCCCACGTTCTGAGAGGCCTAGAATTACCACATGTGTGTAACTTGGAAGCTTCACGGTTTTGCCTCGTGCTTGTGTGCTCTACCACACCATCATTCTACCTTAGGAGGTCTTGCACTGCTTTCACATCATGAAAAGTCTTCCTGGAAAACTGCTTTCTCTGCTCACAACTCAAGGGAGTTCCACTTCAAAGAAGATCAGACATTAAGCTAATATGAAAATTGATGTGTGTCAAATCCATTAGGATTAAGATAAAATCTTTAAGCAGAAAACAAAAAGAAATCTGAAATGTGAGAGTCCCAATTAGGGGCCCATGTACCCCATACTTCCCAGGGCATTAAGTGTCTTATTACTGCCCATGATAATTGATGTTGGGCACAACTTTTCCACAACACAAATGTAGAATGTCAACCATCAGATCGGAAATATGTTTTCATGAGTTCCTAGATCACTGCTAGTTAGTCATTTAATTCTTATAAATTGTTGAAAGTACTTATTTCTTTGGGAAGCAAAGTTTTGCAGCATTAGAGGGTGAGAGAATTGGATGGTAGAAGTAATAGGGTGGAGGATAAAGTTGGATAACCACACTTAGGGACTCAAATTAAATTAGCAGGAACTTGCCACCTAGAAGGTAGTCACTTCTAAAGTTACTTTTATACTTCTTACGGAATTATGCCAGTGTAATTTATTAATTTTATTATTATTATTATTTGAGAGAAAGAGAGAGTGGAGGGGTGGAGGCAGAGGGAGAGAGAGAGAGAGAGAATCCGAAGCAGGCTCTGCCCAGCGTGGAGCCTAATGCAGGGCTCTATCCCATGACCCTGAGATCATGACCTCAGCTGAAATCAAGAGTCAGACGCTTAACTGACTGAACCACCCAGGCGCCCCTAATTTTATTATTTCTTATACAAGGGGGATACATGAAAATTTATCATTTTAGGTTCAGCTCTGATTACTATCTTTCTCCACTGTGCAAAATAATAGGAGTAATGAGCTAAGACAGTATTGTTAATTCTTTAAAAATATGGTTCTTTTTGATAGATATTAAAATTCCCTGCCATTCTTTAAAGTCATTTACAACTTTAACCTAACTTTTAATAATATGACTAAAACAAATTAAATTAATGGGAAGTGTAAATGTCTTTTTACAACTATGCTCCCTAGGAGCTATATTCCTCCCTCCCTCCTTTCCCTTACTTGGAAATCCCTAACCTAAGGATTTAATAGTCAGGAACATATCACATATGCCCAGTCTTACAGTCATTTCCTACCTGTGTTGAAGCTCACTTGGAAATATCTCTACATCCTGTTTCCTCTCATCCTATATTCTTCATTTATGAAGAATTTCTGCCACACATTCTTCACTCAGTGGCTATTTACGAGGACCTCCTGTGGGTCTGGCACTATGCAAGGACGTAGGAATGGAATCACAACCAATACTCATGTTGTTTGCAGTTTAAGCAGGAAGACACACCTTAAGCAAATGCTTACAAATAGGATGACTGTTTCAAAGCCCAACATGTCATGGGAACAAATAACAGGGAAACCTAACTTGATCTGAGGGGCTATAGAGGGTCTCGCTAAACTCTCTACAAGCAAACAACCAAACCAGGACCTGAGGGATGAGTGGGAATTATCCAGGCACAGAGAAGGAAATGGGGAAGGAGGGGCGAGAGAGGGAGAGAGAGAGAGAGAGAGAAAAGTATAAATGGGAACCAGAATTCCTGGTGTGCCGGGACCACTTCCTGGATCACTGCAGAGAGAAGACAGGGGAGAGAGAGAGTCTTGGACCTAGACAGAGTCCTAAGGAACTCCAGAATTTTGGGTCCTATACAGATCCCTCTCTCCCAGCTTATCCTCCCCCTTTCCATTAAATAGTCATCGTGGCACATCCTCCTGTTCTCAGTCACCTGGCTTCTGAAGGCAACTCACTGAAGGAAAACCCTCGCCCTTCCTAGAATGACGTAACATATGCTAAATCACAACACGACCATTGGAGAAAAGGAGCACGGTCTCCTTTTTTCCCATCAAGAACCACAAAACATACATTTACGAAGGAATTAATGAATATAGAGGTACCGTCTCAATCTTATTCAAGATATTTCTTTTTGTAAGTGTAACCTTGTCATAGAATCCAATCTATTGTTTCTGTTTATCTTGGTTTTAATTCTCCTTCAAACCCAACAAACAATGTAACCCCTTATTCTTTCATGGTATATATATGCCTTAAGCCAATATAAGCAGATCCAAACTTATGAACAGACTTTATTTGGAGCCTGGAATATGCTTTTCCAGAATTAGTTGATTACAGGATTAATTTTAGCCATGATGGCTATCTCCTAGACAAGTGCACCATGTTCTTGAATTCTGGTTTGCTTGTACTAGAGCTTAAATGTATATTTTGGAATGACAAATACAACGATAGAAGATTCTATTGGAAGTGCCTGTTCTTCAGTTGCACTTCAACTGTAGGATAGCCTGGAACCAGTACAGAGCTACCTTCCTTGTGGTGGCCTTGAGCTAACAGTTCATAAATGGGAACTTTTCAGAATCTTGGGGAGGCGAGAGATGGTGTTTGCAGTTTGGAAAAAGTCCTCCAGCTGGATACTTTCTTCCCCTGAAAATCACAGAGCTACAACATTTTTTCCTTAGAAAAGCAGGTTCTAAGTTCCAGTGAGGAGCCAGAATGCTAGGAAGCCATCTCCCTAGACCTCAGCCACTAAGACCGTAGAGGGATAGAAGAGCTCACCCCCTGCTCCAGGGGCCACAATAATTAAGGCCACTCCTATTGTGGTAGGAAGGACTTTGCTACTGTGGTGTCCATTCATTCACAGACACCCAGAAATCAGGTGTTCCTAGCTTGGGTCCTGCCTGTGACTACTTGGGCTTATGTTTAAAAACTATTCTGAAATTCTTGACCAGTGAGCAAATTAATAGCAGTTGCCAGAATAGCAAATACATGTATTTTATGGCTTTTCTTAGAGATTTATACATAAGCATTTGAGAGACTCCTGTACAAATAGTCTCAATAAGATTTGGCTTTTTTCCTCCCAAGACGTTTATTTATTCAAATACTGATTTAAAACTTGAATTCCAGTATATTATAAATACTGTAATAGGCTTCTGCTGGTTGAAGAAGTTAATTATATTTATCACCAGACTTCTAAAAGAAGTCTATCCCTACTATTAAATTCCCTTATGGAAAAAATTAATTAGCAAAACAGAATAATGTTTCCCTGACCCTCCAGTTAAAATGGAAATAAGATACTTTTAATCAAAAAGACATCAAATTCCTGCAAACCCTAAAGGTTTGCACTTAAAAACTTTGGTACTGAAAGTATACACACTGTGTACATTGTGTATTTGTTTTCTGCCACCAATCTTTTCTTTGGCAGGTTGGATAGGCTCTTGGAGTAATAGTTGGCAAAAAGAAATTTTGGAATGCATAATGGCTGGCATATGTAGTTAAGCTCTTGTCATCCACACACTTGACCCAAGAAAGATTTTAAATTTGGGTATAGAGTACCCAAATTTATTTTGGGTACATATATATTTTTTAAGGCAACATTGCTGAGTTAAATATAATAGTGCAGTTGAAGGAAAGGAATGGTCGTTTTCAAGAGAGACTGGGAAGGATATGAATGCTTTTGTGTAATCCTGTGGAATGGTAAACCTGATGTGGTCAGCTCATGCCATGCTCTCTGAGGGGCGGATGAGTCAGTGCCCCGTGCTAAAGGTTGATTCAGAACATAGTGCTGAGAAAGGAAAACCAGGTAGACATCCAGCATCTGTTCATTCTGCTGACAAAACATTTTTCTTTTGAGCACCTGCTTCACACCAGGCATTGAAGATGCAGAAAAATCACAGATAAATGGGTTCTAGTCTCTTTTTAAGGACTCGAGGAATTTGCAGTCTCAAGGGGAAGACAGACAGACAAGGAAACAGATACCTGCATTATGTTATGGAGTGGTACCTGACCCAGCCTCGGGGAGGGAGGGATGAAGAGAAAGGCTTCTTGAAGGAGGTGGGTTCAGAACAGAATCTTAAAGGGCAAATAGGGATTAGGTACAGAAAGGGATGGCAGGAGATAAGAACCATGTGCAGAGCCCCAGCATCAATGAATAAATAGGTAACTGAGCAGCTATTATCTATTAAGCAGGCACTATTCTCAGTGAGTGTCTCACCCACATTCTTTCATTTATCCTCACAACCATATTTTAAGCTAGGCACCCCCATTTTACACATATGAAAACTGACACTTAGAGACATTAAGTAACTTACCCCAGGCCACACACAACAGTAAGAAGTATCACAGGGATTTGAACTCAGGTCCATGTTAATTTAGAAGCAGACGTCTTACAGACACTTTTGATCATAGTCTACTTTCAGTAAATTTTTATCAGCAGACACTCCTAAATAAGTGATAATTCAATCACATATAAGTTATATATATATATATATATGCTAATATGTTATGCGTGTCTTATAACACACACACAAAAATTGAACATTTCAAAGTTAGAGTTAATGATAATAAAACATTTAAAAAATGTCTTGCTCGAACCATGAGAGACTATGGACCCTGAGAAACAAACTGAGGGTTTTAGAGAGGAGCAGGGTGGGGGGATGGGTTAGCCTGGTGATGGGTATTAAGGAGGGCATGTATTGAATGGAGCACTGGGTGTTATACGCAAACAATGAATCATGGAACACTACATCAAAAACTAATGATGTAATGTGTGGTGACTAACATAACATAATAAAATAAAATTTAAAAAATGTCTTGCTGACATTCATAGACAATGTTAATATGTTATGTTAAAATATGTTAATATGTTAATAAAATTATGCTAATATATTATGCATGTATTATAACACACACACAAAACAGACCATTTCAAAGTTAGAGTTAATGATAATAAATTTAAATTGTCTTTAAAAAATGTCTTGCTAATTATAGTGGCTGAATACTATCATTAGATAATATCTCAATATCTCAAGATAATATCTAAGTGTATACTGGGCTGTACACTGGGATGTATACTGGGATAATGTGTCCCAATATACATTTAGAGCATTTACTGACAAAGAAAATAAACTTAAATCCACATTTCGAATCTTAATCATTTTAACTTTTGGGAGGCCAAAGTTCTGATCTAATTAGATCGTTCTTGTTTATAAGCTCATAACGCAGCTGAGGAAGAGTTTGTAATAAAAGAATGATCTTAAATCTTTGATTTATTTGCAGTGATCTTTTAGCCACTTATCCATTTACGAAAGTAAGTTTAGTTTAAACTAGATAATATAATTCATAAATCTACGTAACCAAGCAAATGGAGGAGGCTGTCATATGTTGTAAAATGCAACAAAGAAGTGAGGTGCCCTGACCCCCTGTCCTTCTTTAGAAATCCCACGCCTCCCTCAGGATATCCCACATACGGAGTGTGATGGGGGACAGCATGATGCCCAATAGCTGGCAGACCAAGAGAAAAGAAGGAGTAGGTAGTAAGGCTGTAGTCTTCTGACTGGGCTTCCCCTATTTGGTGTACCCTTGAGTTTCTGTATTTTATAAGAATTATAGCGCTATTCATCGTGATGTGAAATCCAATATAAAGTTGGTCCTTTTGGGGCCACATTAAAGGGGTTTAATGACGGAGACAATAAAAGGACTGATGTTTTATGGTAAGACAATGGAATGTCAGTGTCACCACTTCAGATCAGCCTCGTAGGAATCTTGTAGCACATACGGACAAAAATATAAATGTACTTGTTTAAACAGAAAAACAAAAACATTCTGTCCTGGCATTCTGAGGACAGAACCATCTGGATGGTACAAAATACCTCATGCCATTAGGTACTGAAATATGGTGCTAGCATCCATTCATTCAGTAACTATTTGTTGTCATCTTATGTGCTGGGTGTGTGCTAGGAGACAGGATCCCTCCCTACCTTCATGGAACATGCAGTCTAGATGCAGCTCAGGCATTAAACAAAATGACATAATAAAATTAATTACTCTTGTGAAAAGGGCTCCAAAGGTGAAGAACAAACTTCTAGGAAAGCAGAGAGACTTAGTGTAGTCTGAGAATGTCAGAGAAGGCTCTATTGAGAAAAGAGATGTTTAAACTGACACCTGAAGAGGGAGAGTCACAGAGAAGGCATGGGAAGAGCATGTCAATCAGACAAGATGGCCTTACGGTGGAGATTATCCTTCAAGAAGGTCAATGGGACTGAGGGGCATGGGGGTGCAAGGGAAGCTGGGTAGGCGGAACCAGGGCTTGGGGCTTGTTGAAGAGTTTGAGTTTTATCCAAAGAGCAATGGAAGGCAGTTAAGGGGTTTTTAAACCACTGAAAAATATGATCAGATTTCAGTAAAAAGATCATTTTGGCCACAGTGTATAGACTAGAATGGAAGAGGAGGGAAGAGTAAGAGGAAGAAGGAGATGACCCGAGGGGTGAGTTCTTTCCATTAAGTACCAGAATAAACATCAACAGTTGGTTTGAGGCTGAGCTTGGCAAAACAAAACTTTGGGCATAGAGAGAAGACAGACATTCCGTTCTTAATAATTTAAGTAAAGAGGCTTTTTTGAAAAACAGTTTAGGGGCGCCTGAGTGGCTCAGTTGTTTCGGCATCCAACTCCGGATTTTGGCTCCGATCATGATCTCAGGTCGTGAGATTGAGGCCCATATTGGGCTTCACAGTGGGTGTGGAGCCTGCTTAAGATTCTCTCCCTCTGCCCCTCCCACCCCAGCTGGTGTGTGCGTGCTCTCTCTCTAAAAAAAAGTGGGGCACCTGGGTGGCTCAGTGGGTTAAGCATCCGACTCTTGGTTTCAGCTCAGGTCATGATCTCAGGGTTGAGGGACTGAGCCCCACGTTGCGCTCTGTGCTCAGAGCAGAGTCCACTTGTCCCTCTCCCCCTGCTTGCTCTCTCTCTCTCTCAAATAAATAGAGAAATAGATAAAAATCTTTTTAAAAAGGCAGTTTAAATAATAAATATTCAAGTTCTGTATGGCACGTGTGTTTTCTCAGTTCCTGGACTGCAGCCCTGAGCAGTGTTAAGTGCAGGTTTGTGTTGTTTGCTGGACAGTTGGCTCTCTTTTTTTCTCTGGCCATTCCTCTTGGGTCTTCCTGGTTTGTTTCCTGTCTGGTGTTGAAGCAGTGGGTCAGCTGAGGGGCCGGCAGGGAGAGTCGGAGGCCAAGGAAAGGGTGCTTTCTCTCAAAGCCTGGTGCTTATCTTGTTTTTACAGGTCAAATCTAGAAGTCAGTATTCAAATCTGTATAGGGTGGGGGTGGCTCTTCCCTTCCTATCAGTTCTAGACTCAAACATGATTTTACTTACTGTTTACAAGGTAAAAGTATGATACGTTGATCATTAATCACTGTAGGTAATACACTGGAGAGAGGAGTGCAGTCCCATCGAGATGCCTCATTAATGAAGCACACCTGTCGAGTGGATTTCTTCAATGACCCCTGCTACATAAATACACAGGCTCTTCAAAGTACACTTGCCTCTGCCCCAAATCAAAGCGCAGCTCACCCCTTGGGGAGCCCATGGCACCGTGAAAGTAAGTAGCTGCTCACCATCTGTATTAGCTTCCTGTGGCTCCTGTAACAAGTTACCACAAACTGGATGTCTTGAGGCAACAGAAATTTATTCTTTCACAGTTCTGGAGTGGTTCCTTCTGGAGGCTCTGGAGGACGATCCATTCCATGCCTCTCTCATAGCTTCTGGTTGGCAATTCTTGGTGTTCCTTGGCTTATAGACACGTCAGTCTCTGTCTCAGTCTTCACGTGGCTTTCACCTCTACGTCTCAGACCTCTCTCTCCTGTGTCTTCTAAGACAATACCTTTCTCTTCTAGGTCGGCCCTAAATCCAGAAAGATCTCATCTTGAGATCCTTAACTTAATTACACCTGCAAAGACCCTTTTTTCAGATGAAGCCACATTCACAGGGACTAGGGATCAGGAATTGAACGTATGGGGGCTACTGTTCAACTAACCACATTATCTCTCATTTTCAGGAAGGCTATTTCATTGGCCTCATTTTCAGGGAACAAAAAGGATTATTTCTTACTAACTGCAGAGATGTTATGGATTTCAAGGTTTTGGGACTTTGATTTTGAGTAATCTTTTCAGATACTTCGATGGCTCCCAACTTTTGGTTTCTGCTGTGTGCTTTTGCTGAAGGAAGGACTGTCAAAGCCAGGAGATAATTTTGAATTTGTTGGCTTGCATGAGGAACAGTGACTATTACTTGGCTCTGTTTAGTGATGGTTTTAATTTTATTCGTCTCAAAACTTCTTGGTGAGTCATCTATACAGCACTAAAATAAGATGGCTTTCTTCAGCCATATACTCTGAGTAAAATACAGTAAGACAAACATCATTTTCCTGCTAGATTGCTTCCAGGGGTAAATACATAAACAGGAACATAAATAAATAAAAGCAAAACAAACCAAAAGCCTACAATCCATTAAAAAATAAGTAAGCCAAAAAATGCTTTTTATAAAATATTAAAGTCTGTTGGGTTCAAATTTGGGTGAGCCAAATTTGGTTCACTCCAAAGACAGAGAGCCAGTCATTCAGAAAGTCCTTTTGCTAGCCGAGGAAGTCTCTCCAGACCCAAGGGCAACTTTCCAGCTGGTGTGAGCAATGACAAGATGAAATTTAGAAGGAGATTTTGCTGAGCCTGGGCTTCATCAGACCACCTTAACTCCTAAACTAAGAAACAAAGGTCCTCATTGCCCAGCCACGTGACAAGTAAGCCATCTTCTTGTAAGCTTTCTAAGATCAGTCTTGGCACCCAAACAACCTGGTTGGATTCTCTGGAAGCAAACACCGAGATGGGGATTTGGCATGTGTGTGGGGGGGTCTTTACTGGGATCACTATCAGGAAGGGAGGGGGAGGAAGTAGGCTTGGGCAGAGGGAGAAGCAGGCCTGACAGAGCCTCAGCTAACCCTACTGAGGGTTTGTGGGGCCCACCCTACTTGTCCCACACTGGGCCCACAGGGCTGGCCCTTTACCCCACGTGTCTCAGTCTGTAGGTATAGGCTGTGTGAGGAAGGGCAAGCCTTTGGGCAAGGCAGCTCTCTGCAGGTGAGGCAGACCCTCAAGGGGCAGTCAGCAGCAGGCTGTCTGATGACATCTGGGGACTTGGTCCTTCACTGAAGAGTTATCAGGGCAGTGCATCTCCGGGTTCACCACAGAGGGTATCTTGTGTCACGGATGATGGGATATGCAGTCAATCCATATTTTTGCACAGAACTTAACTGTTCAGTGTACAGTGACCAGTGTGGATAAGGCAATATTTGTTGGAGGGACGGTTTTTTGAAAAAAAGTTTCTGGAACTCAGGTATTGAAAGTAATTTGCTAAGAATATATACTGGATAGCTTCCATTTCATGGACTTTTCAAAGCAACAATGAATTATTAGAAAACTCATTTAATGGGTAGCCCAAATGAGGTGATCTGGGATATTCGTTGATTCATAACTGCAATTCCTTTATAAACAGATCTCTAATGTTAAAAATATTTATAACTCAGCCAGGATATGGAAGCAACCTAAGTGTCCATTGATAGACAAATAGATAAGGAAGGTGTGTGTGTGTGTGTGTGTGTGTGTGTGTGTGATGGAATATTACACAACCATAAAAAGGATGAGATTGTGCCATTTGCAACAACATGGATGGACCTTGAGAGTATTAGTCAGAAATAAGTCAGACTGAGAAAGACAAATGCCGTGCGATTTCACTCATATGTGGAATCTAAAAAGAAAGCAAATGAATAAACAAAAGAAAGAGCAGAATCAGACCTATAAATACAGGGGAAAAAACTGAGGGTTGCCAGAGGAGAGAGGGTTGAGGGGATGGCAAAATGGGTGGAGGAGAATGGGAGATACAGGCCTCCAGTTATGGAATGAATAAGTCATGGGAATAAAGGCACAGCATAGGGGGAAAAATCTGTATAATTTAAGCAAAGAAACGTTGCCTTTTGCCATAGACAACTAAAGGTAAAAATCAACCTATAATAACATTCCTGTCATTAGTTGAAAGTAAATAAAGCCAGTTTTGTCCAAAATTGTATCGTCAAAATGTGTTTTCACTGATTTCAGCCTTCTTTTTTCATCCTTTTGCCTCTCCCTGCATTGGTGGCAACATGTTTAATAACTTAGGCTTCGGGTACTTTTTCACTCTTTATTTCCTACTAGGCTATAATGTACCATAGCCCTCCTGGGCTTCTTGCTACCATTGCTCTCTCCAAAAAAAAATTAATTCCAACTCCAAAAGTATAAATAATGTTGATTTAATAAAAATGAAGTAAGATGGAATAGGGATAACTTTATACATACTTTTTTGCAAAATGTCTTAAATACACTTTTTAACCTTTTCTCCTTAATGTTTCCTGCTATTTCTTTCCTTACTTCCTCAAACATCCTCGTTAGCTTCTTTAGACCTACTTAGCCTCCCTTTTCTAGACAGAAGCTTACTGATTAGTTCAGTAAGACAAAACAAAACCAAATCTAGAGACTTGAACCTAGTATCTCTCAAGCATACCTCCTGGGCTCCTCAAACCATCCTATCACACCACCAATATAAGAAAAGCTCAACACAATCTTTATTTTTATCAAACATGGCAGAAGGAAATTACTAGCATCGATATGATCTAATTTGTGTATCAATTTATTGTTTCAGTATAAGCAGTCATAACAAAGAAACTCTGTCGATATAATAGTGTAAAAAAGAGCAAAGTTTACTTTCCCAGTAGCCCACAGATTGGTGGTATAGGACTGGTAAGACTGACTGCTTTGTGATTCTCAACACCTGGCTTCTATCTCTGGTCTAAGGTGTTGCATCTCTGATCTAAGAGTTTCAGTATGGTCTGAGTTCTTTAATCTGGTCTGAGGTCTTTGATCTCTTGTCTACAAGCTTGGGCTCTCGCTATCACATGAGCATTCAGCCAGTAGGAAGACAGAAAGACAAGAAGAGTGTGCATACATTCCTTGAAAAGACAGGACCCAGAAGTGGCAGGCATCGTTTCTTTTCACCTGCCCTCGGCACAGCTTAGATATGTAGTCATACCTAGCTTCAAAGGACCTAGAATAGTTGTTCTGGCTGGGTGGCCGTGAGCCCAGCTATAACTTAGGAACTCTATAACGTCATGCAAGGGAGAACAGATATTCGTATACAACTAACTGCCTGCTGCAAATATCCATGAGCTGTTCTTTTCACATAGAACACATTTGCCCTCTCCCAAAGGGAGACCTTGCAAATATCTCATACAATTAGTGCATCCAGTTTAAAGCCCATGACATCTGGATGATGTGAAGTCCTCTTGATCAAAATTGGATGGGGATCCTTATTATTTGCCAAGTTGTCTGTCCCTTCCCACACCCAAAATTAGTGCTGAAAAGAGGGATAAGATAACTATAATAAAAAACATATGTTCACAAAAGGGAAGCACGCAAGACACATGGGGGTCACTGGTACATAGCAATAACCTAATCCCGTCAGTCAGGAATTGTGGAAGCCTCCCTGAGCTGGAAGTAGAGAAAATGATTTGCTTGGACTCTGGTTCAGCTTTATGAGCGGAATCTCCTTGTCCGTTGTTATCTGTGGGCCTGGGCTGTGCCCTTTGGGTTGTTCCCGTCATTATGCTCCGTGGACACATCTAAAGTCCATGTTTGAGAAAGCGCCTTTCTTAGGGGCATCATCACCACGTTTGCAGCCTACTTTCTGTAGGTGTGGGCTTGATAAATTTAGAAGCCAAAAGCCATAGACAAAGAGGGATTGTGATTCATTGGCAATGTAATTGCTTTAAAAACTTAGTAGGATTCTACTTTATTTGCTTAGAGTCAGTTCCTCATGAAATTTCCTACGTTACTTTACTATCCTCCTATTGCCTGAAGGATGCCTTCTCTCTTTCCTGTTATTGGTAATTTTTGTGTTCTCTCTTCTTGATCAGTGTTCTTTGAGATTTATGAACTTAATTGATCTTTCTAAAGGACCCAGGTTTTGGTTTCATTTTTTCTATTGTTTTCTATTTTTTGTTTCATTGATTTCCATTTTTATCTTTTTTTATGCTTTCCTTCTACTCTTGGTTAAATTTTCTCTTATTTATCCAGTGTGTACTGTATTTTCTTCTATTGGCTTTATAGTTTTATTTCCATAATAAAATATTTACTGCACATGAACTTTATATTTTCTATGAGATAGGGGGTCTAACTTCATTTTGCCTATGTAAGTGATCCAATTTTGCAAACACCATTGACTAAATAATCTCCTCTTTTTCTAATGTCACCTTCCATTGGACTAGATTCTTTCCATGTATGTGAATCTGTTTCTGGGCCTTATTGCCCTACTTATGTGTTCTATACCAGTATATTAATTAGTATGGCTTTGTAATATATCTTAATAGACATAATTCTTCCTTTATATTACAAATAATTTTTCTCTGGGTACTATCTCAAACTTTCACTTATTATTGACATTATACCAACTTTTTAGACACTTTGCAGAGGTGAATGTATTTTTCCCCTCAATAATTCAAATAAATTCCTATTTTATAATTTTCATACACCCAAGATTCCATATTGATAAACAATATATGGTCAATTCCCATAGTTCATGGATTCCATATGTGAGAATTTGTTTACTTGCTGATATGTATTTGTAACCCCCAAATACTCATGGCACTTTTTTGGTCGTATGTAGACATGCACAGAGCAACAAAAAATTTGAGTTGTCCCACGCACACTTTTCCAGTTAAGGTCAAACAAGGTAATGCTCTGCCTTCTTGTTCCAGCTCTCATATGGTAAAGAAGTATCCTTTTGCAGCCCATTTAGTGCCATGTATTTTGCATTTTTGTGCTATTTGTTGATGATTTTGCTCTTTAGAATAGTCTCTGAGTGTTGTGCCGAAGTGCTATTGTTCCCAAGTGCAGAAGATTGTGATGTACCTGATAGAGAAAATCCACATATTGGATAAGCTTCATTCAGGCAGGCATTGGCTGTAAGTTCAGTGTTCTTGAATCAACAGTATATATGAAATAAGGTGTCTTTAAACAGGAACACACATAAAACGAGGTTATGTATTGATCGAATGATGAACATGTTCTGACCTGAGGCTTGGGGGAACCTAACCCTGGGAACAGTGTTTCAGTTTTGACTAATTCAGCGTTCGTAGCAACTTTGTAAAAAAACAAACAAACAAACAAACAAAAAACCTACCACCAATGAAGAGAATTAACCACTTACAGTCCTCTCAAATCACAGATGGAGTCTTTTAACATGATGTGGTGGGGGAAGGGTTGGCTTTTCTTCCCACAACAGAAAACTGAAGATTGTCCCCCCAACCCCAACACTTTTCTCACTAATTTAATCCCTCTTCTGAATTTATCTTTAGTTATATGACTATCCTGACATTTGTATACATTTTTTTATTTTATAAATAGATTTTTTAAAATTCAAAAGTAACACAAGTGCTCATGGAAGAAATCCAAATAATAAATATGGTATAAAATCTAAGATAAAATGTACCTCCTCAAGTTTCAATACTGGATTCAACTCCCTAGATAGTAACAGTTTCTTCTGATCACTACCAGAATGTTAATGCATAGTTAAGTATCTATCTACCTACTTATGCGTGTCTATCCATCTAGACACCTACCTGTCATCTATCTCCTTTAAAAATAAAGCTATTTTCTTTCTATACTTGCTTACTTCACTCTTCCATTTTAGACATTTGTCCAAATTAGCATGTAATATTCTTATTATTTTCTTTTTTCCAGTTTTACTGAGATATAATTGACATATAACATTGTACTAGTGATTTGATAATGTATATATTGCAAAATGATTAACACACTAACTTTAGTGTGGTATCCATCCGTCACCTCACATAGCTATAAAATTTCTTTTCTTGTGATGAGAACTTTGAAGATTTACTCTCTTAGCAACTTTCAAATATGCAACACAGTGTTGTTAACTATAGTTGCAGTTATATCCCCATTCCTATTTATCTTATAACCGAAAGACTAACTTTTTACCACCTTCACCCATTTCTCCTACCCCCAGTCCCTGCCTTTGGCAATCATCAATCTGTTTTCTGTTGCTGTGAGGTTTTTTTTTTTTTTATTACACATATAAATGAGATCATACAGTATTTGTCTTTCTCTGTCTGACATATTTCACTTAGCATAACACCCTCAAGTTCCATCCATGTTGCAAATGGCAGGATTTCCTACCTTTTTATGGCTGAATAATATTGTGTGTGTGTGTGTGTGTGTGTGTGTGTGTGTGTGTGTGTGTGTAGAATCAACCAATCACATTTCCCTTATATATTCATCCATCAGTGGATATTTAGGTTGTTGCCATGTCTCAGCTTTTATAAATCATGCTGCAGTGAACATGGGGGCACAGGTATCTCTTTGAGATAGTGATTTTGTTCCTTTGGATATATACCAAGAAGTGGAATTTCTGCATCATATAGTATTCTACTTTTAATTTTTTGAAGAACCTCCATACCATTTTCCATAGTGGCTGCAGCAATTTACATTCCCACCAATAGTGCATGAGGGTTTTTTTTTTTCTCCACATCCTTGCCAACATTTATTTCCCATCTTTTTGATGATAGCCGTTCTAACAGGTGTGAGGTGTTATTTCATTGTGGTTTTGATTTGCATTTCTCTGATGATTAGTGATGTTGAGAATCTTTTTATGTACCTGTTAGCCATTTGTATGTCTTCTCTAGAAAAATATCTATTCAGTTCCTCGGATCATTTTTTTATTTGGATTGTTTAGGGTTTTTTGCCATTGAGTTGTATGTGTTCTTTGGATATTAACTCCTTATCAGATCAATGATTTGCAAATATTTTCTATTCCATAGAAAATAGGTTGCCTTTTTGTTTTGTTTATGGTTTCCTTTGCTGTGCATATTTTTGTTTTGATGTGGCCCTTACCTGTTTATTTTTGCTTTTGTCACTTTTACTTTTGGTGTCAAATCCAAAAAATCATTGTCAAGACTGATGTCAAGGAGCTTACACTTTATGTTCTCTTCTAGAAGTTATATGGGTGCAGGTCTTACATTCAAGTCTTTAATCCATTTTGAGTTGGTTTTTGTGTATGGTGTAAGACAGGGGTCCAATTTCATTCATTTGCATATGGTTGTCCAGTTTTCTCAACATCATATATTAAAGACACTATTCTTTCCGCATTGTATGTTCTTAGCTCCTTTGTCATAAGTTAATTGGCCACATAAGTGTCGGTTTGTTTGTGGGCTTTCTATTCTGTTTCATTGATCTATGTGTCTGTTTTTTGTGCCAATACCACACTGTTTTGATTACTATAGCTTTGTAATATAGTTCAAAATCAGGAAACATGATGCCTCTAGCTTTGTTCTTTTTTCTGGAAATTTGCTCTGGCTATTTGAAGCCTTTTGTGGTTCCACACAAATTTTAGTATTGTTTGTTCTCGTTCTGTGAAAAATGCCATTGAAATTTTTGATAGGGATTGCATTGAATCTGTACATTGTTTTGGGTATTATGGATATTTTAACAATGTTAATTCTTCCAATCTATGAGCACAGACTATTTTTCCATTTATTTGTGTCTTTAATTCTTTCATCAATGTCTTAGAGTGTTCAATGTACAGATCTTTAACTCCCTTGCTTAAATTTATTCTTAAGTATTTTATTTTTTAAGTTTTATTTATTTAAGTAATCTCTACACCCAATGTGGGGCTTGAACTCACAATTCTGAGATCAAGAGTCACATACTCTTTGTTTTTTATTTTTTTTAAAGATTTTATTTATTTATTTATTTATTTGAGAGAGAGAATGAGAAAGAGAGAGCATGAGAGGGGGGAGGGTCAGAGGGAGAAGCAGACTCCCTGCTGAGCAGGGACCCCGATGTGGGACTCGATCCCAGGACTCCAGGATCATGACCTGAGCCGAAGGCAGTTGCTTAACCAACTGAGCCACCCAGGCGCCCACATACTCTTTGGACTGAGCCAGCCAGGTGCCCCAGTAGATTATTAATTTTGATGCTATTGTAACTGGGATTGTTTTCTTAATCTCTCTTTCTGATAGTTTATTAGTGTATAGAAATACAACTAATTTTCATAGATTGACTTTGTATCCTACAACTTTACTGAATTCATTTATTAGTTCTAATGTTTTTTTTTTTTTTTTTTTTGGTGGAGTCTTTAGGGTTTTCTATGTATAATATTATGTCACCTGCAAATAGAAACAGATTTACTTCTTCCCATTCAATTTTTATTTCTTTTATTCTTTTTATTTTTATTTTATTATTTTTAAATTTAATTATGATTTTTAAATTTTATTCCTTTTATTTCTTTTTCTTGCCTAATTACTCTGGCAAGGACTTCCAATACTATGTTGACTAAAAGTGGGGAGAGTGGGCATCCTTTTGTTCCTACTCTTAGAAGAAAAGCTTTCAGCTTTTCACCGATGAGCATGATGTTAGCTGTGGTCTTGTCATATATGGCCTTTATTATGTAGAGGTACATTTCCATCATACTGACTTTGTTGAGAGCTTTTATCATGAGTGGATATTGAATTTTGTCAAATGCTTTTCTGCATCTTTTGAGATGATCATCTGGTTTTATCCTTCAGTAATGTGGTGTGTCACATTGATTGATTTGTGGTTGTTGAACGATCCTACATCCCTAGAATGCATCTCATTTGATCATGGTGTATGATCTTTTTCTTTTGATGTGTTGTTGAATTTGGTTTGCTACTATTTTGTTGAGGACTTTGCATCTATGTTCATCAGGGATATTGTCCTGTAACTTATTATTATTATTTTTTTGTGTTGAATCCTTGTCTGGTTTTGGTATCAGGGTAATGCTGGCCTTGTGAAGTGAGTTTGGAAGTGTTACCTTCTATTTTTTTGGAAGACTTTGAGAAAGATTGGAATTAATTTCTCTTTAAATGTTTGGTAAAATTCACCTGTGAAGCTATCTGGTTCTGGACTTTTCTTTGCAGGGAGGTTTTTGATTAGTAATTCAATCTCTTTACTACTAATTCATCTGTTCAGATTTTTTATTTCTTCATGATTCAGTCTTGATAGTTTGTATGTTTTTAGGAATTTACCCATGTTTCTAGGTTATCCAATTTGTTGGCATGTAATTGTCAGAGTAGTCTCTTACAATCCTTTGTATTTGTGTGGTTCACTTGTAATGTCTCCCCTTTCATTTTTAATTTTATTTGAGTCCTCTCTTTTTTTTTCTTGGTAAGTATAGCTAAAACTTTATTTTATTTATCTTAGTTTCATTGACTATTTTGTGTTGTCTTTTTACTCTCTATTTCATTTATTCCTGCTCTGATCTTGGATATTTTTTTCTTCTATTAAATTTGGGCTTAGTTTGTTCATTTTAGATTAGGCTTCAGTGTATAGTTAGGTTATTTATTTGAGATCTTTCTTTTTTCTTAATATAGGGTTAATTGCTTTGAACTCAAACTGCCTTTGATAGCATCCCATAAATTTTGGTGTGTAGTATTTTCATTTTCATTTGTCTCAAGATATTTTCTGATTTATCTTTTGATTTATCCTTTGACCCATTTGTTGTTTAGTAGCATGCTGTTTAATTTTCACACAGTTGTGAATTCCCAAGTTTTCTTCTTGTAATTGATTTCTAGTTTCATATCATTGTGGTCAGAAAAGATGCTTGATATTATTTCATTCTTTTAAAATTTATTAAGTCTTGTTTGTGGCCTAACATATGATCTATCCTGGAAAATGTCCCATATGCACTTGAAAAGAATGTATATTCTATTGCTTTTGGGTGAAATGTTTTGTAAATGTCTGCTGAGTCAATCTGGTCTCATGTATAGTTTATGTCCAAAGTTTCCTTACTGATTTACTGTCTGGATGATCTCTCTATTGTTGAAAATGGGATATTGAAGTCCCCTACTTCTACTGTGTTGCTGTCTATTTCTCCCTTCGAGTCTGTTAATATTCACTTTACATATTTATGTCCTCCTATGTTGGATGAACAAAGCTTTGTTATTTTCAATTGTTTTATAGTATTCTATTGCATGAGTACATCGTAGTTTATATAACCATTTCCTTACTGATGGACATCTAATTTTTTTCAGTCCTTTGCTAATATAATCATTACTACCCAAAAATATCTAGTTGCATGTGCTTTTTATTTATTTTTATTTATTTTTTTAAAGATTTTATTTATTTATTCATGAGAGAGAGAGAGAGAGAGAGGCAGAGGGAGAAGCAGGCTCCCAAGGAGCAGGGAGCTCGATGTGGGACTCGATCCCAGGACCCTGGGATCATGACCTGAGCCGAAGGCAGACGCTTAACCATCTGAGCCACCCAGGCGCCCCTGCATGTGCTTTTTAAAAATTGAGTGCATCAATATGCTACCTTCACAGTTCACATTGGTTTCTTTAAATGTCTCATTCTTTATCATTGGGAATACTTGTAATTGTTTAATCTGATTTTGCATGTCAGACTTTTTTCTCCCTTAAGCCATATGCCTCCTCTCTGAGGTTTTGCCCATCAGCTGCTTATGGGTGTGGATATTCATATCTATCTTGAGCTTTCCTGAATTTCGGATTGTGAACAATATGTCTTCAGTTGCCATAGGAACTCCAAGATGACATGATTACTTTATTCCATGATTCCTATCACTTTTTTTTTCTTTTTTAGGTCTCAATTAAATACAGAGCAGCCTTCCTTGTTGCTTTCTTAACCTCCACTACTTCTGAGAAAAGATGTTATTAATTATATCAAGTCAATAACTTATTAAATTTTGTAGGGCAGTTTTATATAAATAACTAGATTTAAGTTATTATTGTCTTTCTCAAAGTCTACATTATGTAAGAAAGGAGTCGATAATAGGTAATGCACCACAATGTTAAAGACTAGTTGTAGTTGGTGATGGGACCATAGGTGGTTAATTTTCTTTGTTTCTCTGTGTTTCCCAGATCTTAAAAAAGTCGCATGCCTAACTTTTAAAATTAAAACAAAAATTTTTAAAAAATCTGTTAGATATTCTGCTTTTAGGAAAATTAGACTTTCAGTAAATGCTGAGATGATTGAAATGTCCCAATACAGTGTATGTTGTTATTGTGTGAATTTGGGAAACTGTGTTAGGAAAATATTGTCCATATCCTCAGGTTGGCCCATGATCTGTTGCCTCTTTTCAAGATGATATAATGTCTGTTTTTCTTTTGTTTTGTCCTTGTCCAAAAGCTCTCCACCCTTATCTCAGAATAAACTGGAAGCCATCATGCATTACGATGTGTGTGCCCACACACACGCATGCAAGCATCTGTCTTCCACTCACACACTTTCCCTCTCACTTACACAAACACATACACAGCTACTTATCAGAGTTCTCTGTTACGCCTGAAAGCGCGCAGCACTAAGGCCAACTTCATTTATTATTCATCAAATTTGGACACATTTCTTCAGCCTTTTTCTGGCAACAGTAGATAGATCTGATTGTTAGTAGAGGAGAATATTTTCAGCCATTTAAATATAGACTAACGATATCTTCAAAAAGATATATTTGTGAATGCTGCATCATAATTGTGCTATGCAGAGAGAAGTTCCTAAGTAGAGACAAAACTATAACATATTAATGGGAGACTTGGGTTATGTCTACAGGGCCCTGGTTGCCTATATCAATGACTTCATGAGATTGCCACATATAAGTTGTAAACTTAGAGTTAAGAGGATTTCTCATTTGTGAGACCCTTGCATAAGGACATGGAAATACACCTTTGCATTTATAAAGATGAAAGCTGGTTTCTATGCAGAGGACCCTTTGCATTTTAAAAAAGTCTGATTTCTGTGGTTATTTTTCTAGTAAATTTGCCATATAAAACATAAAACTTTTACGTGGATTCAGACCTAAGAATTTTATGTTATTACTTCTGCATAGCTGTATATCATCCTGATGGTCTTGCTAACTATTAGGGACCATTATAGGTACTACAGAAGTAGAGTGGTTAGACCAATTTTGAAAACTGAAAGATTTTCACATTCAAGACAAGGGTCTTAGGGTGTGGTGATTAAGAACTTGAACTTTAGAGTCAAATAGATCTCATTTCAAAGTCCAGATTTATAACATATTAGTAGTGTGACTTCGGGTAAGTCATTTAGTCTTTAAAATCCATTTCCTTGCCATATTTTGAGAATGAGACAAGATAATACGTAGACAGCATTGAGCAGTACCTATCATACTTGATAAATGGGAACTACACGATAATTATTATCACTGTGAGTATCAATAATACAATTAAGTGCCACCTGGATATATCTTCTCATCCCCACTGCCCTCAAATCTAGGTAATATTTATTCTGCAGAACCATGGGGAACTGCCTCAGACCAGGACCTCCCTGATGTTTTGCCTTCTTTTACCTGATTAACGCTGCTTTGTCCATGCAGGTGAATGACACAAACACCAGAGTGGTCACTTAACAGGAATGCTGTTAGGTTCAGCATAGCTTTGAAGTTTGGGGTCAGAAGCACCTCTGAAGCACATTAGTAATTTGATTTAAAAATAAAAAGCTAAATACTAAAAAGTGCACAGAGTCTGAAGTTACTGTAGGCATTTTCAAAGAGTTTGGGAATGTTTTAGAAGTTATCTGTGATCTGGGTACTGCATAAGCTTCTTTTTCTTTAACATACAGACCCTGGGACATAAAGTGCCTCTCTCTGCAGTTATGAAAGCAGTTCTCGTGGGTCAGTTCCATTTCTCATCTGAAAGGAAAACTCCTGCACTAGGGCAAGCCTTTCCTGGTAACAGAAGCCAAAGGCAATGTTTGGACCTACCATTAAATTAAAGCCTGTTGCAAGTTCTGGAAACAAAAAACCCCATTTGTTCCAGAAGCAGCATTATTTAAACAGTGCATGGCACACAGTAGGGCCTCAAGTTGTATGTGCCGAATGAATGCATGGAAGAGGAGGTAACTTGCTGATGTCTCTATTTATGTTTCGACTCTAGAAGCACCAGAAACTGTTCAGCCAGGTGCCACGGCCCAGCCTGCCAGCTCACATTCTTTGCCCCATATTAAGCAGCAGCTGCGGAATGAAGACTGCTACCATGGCAAGCTGAGCAGGAAGGCAGCAGAGAGCCTCTTGGTAAAGGATGGGGACTTTTTGGTTCGAGAGAGTGCAACATCTCCTGGCCAGTATGTGCTAAGTGGACTACAGGGAGGCCAGGCAAAGCATCTTCTCCTGGTGGATCCTGAAGGCAAGGTATCATTGACTTCTTATTATGGTTTTCACAGGATGTTGTAATTAAGGTTATTCTGAAAGATTGGTCCAAACCCTCATATTGAAGCATGATAAAGCTAAGGGTTTCCTTTCTCTTGAACCCTCTAGCTGGACCAGGAAGTGTTAACTAAGGACTAGTGGAGGGGTTTGAGAGGGAGCCACCCTGGAGGATCAAGTAGAGGACAGCTCTTCCTGCCCTTCTCACTTCAATTCAGAGAACTAAGTGAATACCGACTACATGGAAGTACAAGGACTCACAGTTGACCATTGTTCAGTATCATAGACATTGTCCTTGCTATCAGAGTGCTTATAGCTTATAATTTCATAAAACAGATGCTTAAATTATAGCACAAGTATGAATGACATAAGAATGGTTCAACCAAAGCATTATGGTGTTTTTCAGGATAGAGGAGTGCTGTGTTTGAGGCAAACTAAAGGCCTTGCAGGGTCTAACATGTAAGATGAACCTTGAAAGACAGCAACATTTTAAAAGAGGTACATTTGGAGCATAGGGAAGGAAGTGCAAGAACAGACAGAGCAGAAGAATGGCATTAAGCTAATAAAAAAATGTATGGCTAGTCAGAGGACGCCTGTAGACAGAAATCATCCTGGATAAAACACAGTTAACAAAATGGTAATAGTCTTTCCCTACTAATTAGTTTAAATGTAAATTGATTAGGCTTCTCAGTCAAAAATATAGAATAGCTGAATGGATATAAAGCAAGATCTGAGTATATGCTGTCTAGAAGAGACTCACTTTAGATTTAAGGACATGAATAGTCTGAAAGTGAAATGATGGATAAAGATATTCCATGCAAATGATAACCAAACAAGAGCAGGGGTGGCCATACTTGTATCAGACAAAATAGACTTCAAGTCAAAAACTGTCAAAAGAGACAAAGAAGGACATTATATAGTAATACAAGAATCAATTCACCAGGAAGATATAACAATTATAAATGTATATGCACCCAACATCAGAGTACCGAGATATATGACACAAACATTGACAGAACTGAAGGGAGAAATAGTAACACAATAATAGTGGGAGATTTCAGTGCCCCACTTTCAGTAATGGATAGAACGTCCAGTCAGAAGGACTTGAACAACAGTGTAGACCAAATGGACCTAACAGGCATATACAGAACACTCCACCCAATAGCAACAGAATATACATTCTTCTCAAGCATACTCAGAGCATTCACATGTTTGACCACAGATACTAGGATGGATCACATATTAGGTCACAAAAACAAGTCTTGGGAGATGTAAGAAGACTGAAATCATACCAGGTATCTTTTCTTATCACAATGGAATGAAGCTAGAAATTAATGGCAGAGAGAAAGTTCACAAATAGGTGGAGTTAAACAACACACTCTTAAACAACCAGTGTAAAAGAAGAGATCAAGGGGAAATTAGAAAATATCTGGAAACAAATGGAAATGAAAACACAACATACCAGAACTATGGGATGCAGCAAAAGGAATATGAAGGAAGTGGATGGTGATAAATGCCTTCACTGGAAAAAAAAAAAAGATCTCAAATAAACACTCTAACTTTATACCTCAAGAACTATAAAAAGAACAAACTAAACCCAAAATTAGCAGAAGAAAGGAAATATTTCAGATTACAGCAGAAATAAATGAAAGGGAATAGAAAAATAATAGGAAAAATCCACAAAACTACAAGTTGGTGTTTTGAAAAGATACACGAAACTGACAAAACCTTTAGCTAGATTGGCTAAGAAAGCAAGAGGGAAGACTCAAATAAAATCAGAAAGGAAAGAAGAGACATTACAACTGATGCCAAATTAAATGATTAAATTATTATATTAAATTAAATGATTGTAAGAGATTATTAAGAACAATTATATGCCAATAAATTGGATAACCCAGAAGAAATGGATAAATTCCTAAAAACATCCAAACTACCAAGACTGAACCATGAAGAAATAGAAAATCTGAACAAATTACTAATGAGGAGATTGAATCACTAATCAAAAACTGTCCAATAAAAAAAAGTCCAGGACCTGATGGTTTCACTTGTAAATTCTTTTATTTATTTATTTATTTATTTATTTTTAAAGATTTTATTTATTTATTTGACAGAGAGAGACACAGCGAGAGCAGGAACACAAGCAGGGGGAGTGGGAGAGGGAGAAGCAGGTCTCCTGCTGAGCAGGGAGACTGATGTGGGACTCGATCCCAGGACCCTGGGATCATGACCTGAGCCGAAGGCAGACACTTAACGACTGAGCCACCCAGGCGCCCTGTAAATTCTTTTAAACATTTAAAGAATTAATGTCAATGCTTCTTAAACTTTTCTAAAAAAAATGAAGAGGAGGGGTGCCTGGGTGGCTCAGTTGGTTAAGCATCTGCCTTTGGCTCAGGTCATGATCTTGGGGTCCTGAGATCTGCCCTCCCCCACCATATGGCTCCCTGCTCAGTGAGGAGTCTGCTTCTCCCTCTGCCCCTCCCCCCACTTGTATTATCTTGCATGTTCTCTCCCTCTCTCTCTCAAATAAATAAAATCTTTTTAAAAAATGAAGAGGAAAAAAATAGTTAAAAACTCATTTTATGAGGCCTTGGATAAAAATCATATGGTCATCTCAATAGATGACCAATAGAACAGAAAGCATTTGACAAAACTCAACATCCTTTCATGAATAAAAAAAAAAAAAACAACAACACTCAATGAACTAGGAGTAGAAGGAAATTACCTCAGCATGACAAAGGCCATATGTATAAAGCCTACAGCTAATACCATGCCCACAGTGAAAAACAGAAAGCTTTTCCTCTCACCATTTTTATTCAACATAGTACTGGAGGTACTATCCAGAGAAATTAAGCAAGAAAAAGAAATAAAAGGCATCCAAATTGGAAAGGGAGAAGTAAAATTATCTGTTTATAGATGATATAATCTTATATGTAGACAATCCTAAAGATTCCACAAAAAACCTGTTATGACTAATAAACAATTTCAGCAACATTGCAGCATACAAAAATCAGTTGCATTTGTATATAATAATAATGAACAATCTGAGAATGAAATCAAGAAAACAATCTCATTTACAATACCATCAAAAAGAATAAAATACTTAAGAATAAACGTAACCAAGGAGGCAAAAGACCTACACGTTGAAAACTATAAAACAATGCTGACTGAGAGAAATTAAAGAAGACACAAATGGAAAGACATCCCATGTTCATGGATTAGAAGATTTAATATTGTTAAGATCTCCATATTACCCAAAGTAATCTACAAATTCAATGCAATCTCCATAAAAATTCTAATAGTATTTTTTTATAGAAATAGAAATACACTCTTAGTATTCATTTGGAACCACAGAGGACCCTAAATAGCCAAAACAATCTTGAGAAAGAAAAATAAAGCTGGAGACATCACACTGATTTCAAAGCTAGAGTAATCAAGCTGGTATGGTACTGGCATGAAGACAGACATAGAGACCAATGGAACAGAATAGAGAGCCCAGAGATAAACCTATGCATATATGGCCAAATGATCTTTGCAGATATTGCCAAGAATACACAATAGGGCAAGAATACTCTTTTCAACAAATGTTTTGGGAAAATGATATCCATATGCAAAAGAATAAAATTAGACCCCTAGGGTGCCTGGGTGGCTCAGATGGTTAAGCGTCTGCCTTCAGCTCGGGTCATGATCCCAGGGTCCTGGGATCGAGTCCCGCATTGGGTTCCCTGCTCCTTGGGAGCCTGCTTCTCCCTCTGCCTCTCTCTTTCTCTCTCTGTCTCTCATGAATAAATAAAAATCTTTAAAAAAATATTTAAAAAAATTAGACCCCTATATTACACCACACACAAAAATTAACTCAAAATAGATTAAAGACTTATATGTAAGATCTGACACTGTAAAACTAGGAGAAAACATAAGAGGACAATTTCATAATATTGCTCTTGACAATGATTTCTTGGATATAACACCAAAAATACAAACAAATGCAAAAACAGACAAGTGAGACTATATAAAACTAAAAAATTTCTGTGCAGCAAAGAAAACAATCAACAGAGTGAAAGACAATCAGAATGGGAGATAATATTTGCAAACCATCTGATAAGGGGTTAATTTTCAAAGTACATAAGAAATTTCTACAACTCAATAGCAAAAAAAACAACTGATTTAAAAATGAGCAGATGACTTGAATAGTCATGTCTCCAAAGAAGATCTACATATGGCCGGCAGATATTTTAAAAGATGCTCAACAACCATAATCATCAGGGAAATGGACTCAAATTCACAGTAAGATATCACCTCACCCCTGTTAGGATGGCCATTATAAAAAACAAACAAACAGAAAAGAACAAGTTTTGGTGAGGGTGTACGGAAATTGTAACCCTTGTGCCCTGTTCATGGGAATGTAAAGTGGTGTAGCTACTGTGGGAAGCGGTATGGAGTGTCCTAAAAAAATTAAAAATAGAACTCCTATATGGTCCATATTTATTAGATGGGTTTTTATCCCAAAAGAATGGAAATAAGGACCTTAAAGAGACATTTGCTCTCCCATCTTCATTGCAGCATTATTCACAGTGGTAGGAACAAGTTTAATGTCCCTTGATGGATTAATGGATTAAGAAAATGTGGGGTGTGTATACATACACATGCATACAACGGAATACTATTCCGCCATAAGAAGACGAAAGTCTGTCACATGCTACAACATGAGTGATCCTGGAGAATATCCTGCTAATTAAAATAAGCCAGCCACAGAATGACAAGTACCGCATGATTCCAAGTATATGAGATATCAAAGTAGTCAAACTCATAGAAAGAGAAAGTAGAATGGTAGTTACCAGGGCCCGGTGGGGAGGAGGAAACAGGTTGTTGTTGTTTAATGGTTATAGATTTCAGTCACGTAAGATGAAAAATTTCCAGGGATCTGCTGTACGGCATTGTGCTTAAAGTTAACTACAGTGTTGAACACTTAACAACTTGTTCAGGGGCTACATCTCATGTTATGGTTTTATTATCTCTCTCTCTCTCTCTCTCTCACACACACACACACACACACACACACACACACACACACACACACACACACACGTTCCCGTACACCTTGTGACTGGGGCCGCAGCAGCCCATATTTGCCGTGTGTAAACCTGGGCAAATGGTGGAAAGCTCATGGAATGCAGGGGGCCGTGATCAACTAGGAAGAGGGACAGTCAAATGCAGTTCCAGTCAATTGCTGCCATTTGGAGTAAGGGCCCAGGGTAGCCAGATGTGATTTTCCCAAAGAAGCCACAAAACAAAATTTTTACAGGAGATCTCCCCATTTTTAATTCAAAATACTTAAAAACTCTCTGCTGGGCACCCTCTACCTTAAACCGTCCCCCCACCCTCCCCAGCAAACGAAAACATCTCCTGGTATGTTTGGCTGGAGAGTGGATAGTTTATAATCCCTGCACTGGAAGATTAACTCGACATTTGTCTGCAGGATTGCTTAGAGAAGAAAGTAATTAGGGGATTCTAGGTAAAAACTGGTGAAAGCCTGAACCAGAATGGAGGTAGGAGAAATAGAGAGAGGAGGGCAGAGTGAGCTGGAACTTACACCACAGACTGGCAGGACTGATCAACTGATTTGACAAGGATTGGCATTGAGATGAAGGAGATCGAAATGTTTTCAAGGCTTGGAGCCATTTCAGAGTAAGTGGGAAACCTTGTGCCCTTTCTTCTTAATCCTTGAGTGCGTATTTCCCAAGAATAGGGATATTCTTTTACACAGACACAGTACAGTGATCAAAATCAAGAAATTTAAACATTGATACATTACCATGATCTAATTCATAGTTATATTCAAATTAGGTCAATTATTCCAAAAAATGTGTGTTTCCTTTAATATGCTGAAAACCAGTATCTAAACAGAACTAAATAATCCCTTGTTAGAGAGGTAGCAGAATCATGTAGCAAGGTATTCTCTGGCTGCATGATCTCCTGCTCCTGGGCAGTTCTCAGCCACCCTCCACACAGGAGTATATTACGGCCAGTGGCGTCATGATGGAGAGTAGTATCTTCTGCTCATGCCCAGGGTGAGGACACAGTAATACCAGGGAGGAAAGTCCTCAGGAGAAAGCAGGTGCAGGGAAACCAAGTTGCTTTGGCATGCAGACAAGAAGCTCCATATAACAAATATTTAGGAATCAGCTACCATGAAGTCTGCAGGAAGGAGACATGAATGCCTATTAGGAGAGTCTGAGGAATCTTCTTGAAGTAGACAGGATTTGTGCTAAGCCTCCAAGGAGAGGCAGGACTTCTCTAGAAGGGACTGCTTCCTATAGACACAAGATATTTTGGAAACAGTCTGCTTGCTGGGTTATAATTGTAATCCTGGGATTCATGCTTGTATATACAGTTAAATATTTATAGGAATGGTAACATGATAGAATATATCAAACAGTAACATGGCAAAGAGGTTGGTTGCATGTTTGGATTGGGTGACAGTGTTTATCATTTTTCTAACCTAGAGGGAAAATTGCTAAAAAAGGTAATGGGGAATGAGACAAGTGTTTACTAAGGGATATAGAGTTGAAAAGTCTTTTTTTTGTTGTTGTTATTCAGCCAAGTATCTCCTTCAGAGATGTGTCTGGTGTTTTTTCCTGATTGTTTACACCTTTCAGGAGAACTATTATCAATTAACCTAATACTTTGTACTTGCTTTTCAAGGTAAGGACCAAGGACCATGTATTTGATAATGTCGGCCACCTTATCAGATACCACATGGATAACAGTTTGCCAATCATCTCTTCTGGAAGCGAAGTAAGCCTTAAACAACCAGTGAGAAAAGATAATAATCCAGGACTTTTGCATTCCAACAAATGACAATTTGGAAGTACCATCACACTGGTATTTCAAGAAAGTTCATTTTGTGTTAGGACACAAAGATAATCCAACTTGGATTATAGACAAAATAGAGCACAAACTGTGAAGTACATTTTTTCCAGGACCATCATGGACTATGTCCTTTATAAGACAAAGAACTAACAAAGATGGATCTTCAGAAAGTGAAAATCAGAAAAGGGGAAGAGGATTGGTCCATTTGAAAAGAAATTATACATATGCACGGATGTCACTTTTTAAGGCCATATTACATTGATAGCAAGCTAAAAGCACAATTGAAATTTCCCATGCTAGAGACTACTTGGATGAACTGCTGGGGCAGTGGTATGTGCCTTTCAACTTGATAATTTGGGGACATTTTCATATTGGGGAGATTAGTTCTAAGTGTCCTCATATTCTCTAACTATAGAACTATTTGCCAAAAAAAGTTTTTCCTTGTTACAAAAATAAGAAGCGATTTGCTTGATAGTTACTGACTTTATTACATTTTCTGTTTAGTAGCACTTTCACTGCAATGCTAAAATAAATTTGATGTTGAATTTGGACTCTGTCTATGCCAGTGGAATCAAATCAAAAGCCACTAAAAGCATTGGTCTGTTTCACTGGCCTGTCCCATTTACAAGTTAAAGGGTTGGAGCCTAAATTCTTTGGCCTAGTATTTCTTGATCTTTGCTATTCGGACTGTTTGTATGTAGCATAGCATAAGCTGAAGAGAGGACAAATCTATCAGTCATTCCTATTTCACCATATTTCTCCCTCTTTCCTTCCCCTCCGCCCCCACCCTACAAGCAAAGGAAGCTCATGAACGCCTGGATTTAAAACATGGCAGACAAACCGGCGTTCTTCATATTCAACATCCAAATTGGTTTCATTCTTATTTAAAGTATTGAATTCATTTGAAAATATCAGGAAATATCCTCTTGACTGGCTGTGACTGAATCATAGTCTCTCACCTACTGTGTCCTTAGCATCTTTTCTAGATATGATCAGACAAAATGCAGAAGGGAGGAGACATATTGAAGGAAATAGCTGGAAAGTTTCGCCTCATGTAGGTACCCTGGTAAACTGGTGGTGTGATTAAGTGTCGTGTAGAGAAAAGTGCTGGCCAGGGCTCTCGATATGACCTTGAGCCAGCTGCTGAACCCACCTGGACTCCAATTTCCTTGTTTATGAAATAAGGGACTTGGGCTAGGTGAATTCAGAGGTCTGTCTCAGCCTAACATAAGATGAGCCTATAAAAAGCAAGTTTTCCATTTCTTAGGGGTCAGTGTTGATAGTCAGTTTGTATAATGAAGGTGAAATGAGCTTTTTCCTTTAGTCTGTATCTATAGTCACAGAATGAATAGCACGACTGAAACCGACATTCAGGTAGCAGAGACCCCAAGCCTTCCCAACACAAAGAAGGACACTTTGGAGTACTCTCTGTAGTGACGGTGGAAGTGGATTCGGTTGTTTGGAGTAGCAGAAAACGGCTTCAGCTTTTTACTTGCCTTTGCATAGAGTGGTTTCGCCATTAGTTTAGGATGCTTTTTTATCCTGAGTAATCTGGACAGTTGCCTTAACCCCACTTCATTTTGGCTATGTAGATACAACTTAATCTTTGTAACTGTGATATATTTGCTAAGTTTTAAATAAAAGACAAGAAACTGTTTTGGGGTAGAAATCATCAGAAATCAAGCACACACAACTGTAATATTTTTTTCTGTAAAGGTTTATGATTTTATTCTACTACTACTGCCCCTGATTGCTTAGGTAGGTTTGTTTCCTTTTACACAACTGGGAAATAATGGCTTTTTCATCAATTTTATATATGCCTTGGTTCTTGGTGATCTTTCCTCACAAAAGGGGGTCAGCATGAGTACAGGTCATAGAAATTTGTGGGTGACCTAGTCACCCATCTGAGACAGAGCAGAGGTTGTGGTCTCAGTCTGGTTGAGCAGGGTGTTAAGTGGGGTGCAGGAAAAAGTTCCTGATAGAAATAGATGCAGAGAGTATAAATGATATGAGCAGTACATGGATCCTGGTACATGATGCACCAGTGCGTGGATAATCAGTATTTGACTGCAATGTTATAGTAGTTAGGTAAGCAAATACTGCACTTACAAGTACCACAGACACAGTTAAAACAAGATGAAACAACAGTAGAAATGTTTGATTGCATGCTGTTTTAATGACACACACTTATCTTCATCTGTTTTAAAGTGGAAATCCATTTGCCTCTAAATACCTGTAAACGACTTTTCAAAAAAAAATAAATGATCATTGCTTTGTGACAATTGACAGTATATGTCTCATGTTTGGGTTTTGGAAAATGTATCATTTGCAGGACGTATCAGGGTCCTGACAGGAAACAGATGGCTCACTTAAATTGGGGAATTCGAGGAGGGTTTAATAAAGGGACTCTTTACAAAGGTATGGGCAGAGTATGGGGAAACCACAAGGGAGGACGCCATGCCCTGGGGCCGGGGAACAGGTAAGAGGAGACGCGGTGACATAATCCGGAGAGGGCTCTGTGGGAAGACTGACTTCTAGCAGCAGGGGCCTCAGTGGAGGGGCTCCACCAGCCCCCGTGACTCCACAAGGAGGAGGCTACGGACATTATACTTAACTGGAAGAAGGAGAGTCTTTTCAGCAAATGGCATTGGAACCTTGGACATCTGTAGGCAAGAGAACAAACCTCACACTTTACATAAACATTAACTCAAATGGGTTATGGATTTAAACATAAAATGTAAAACTATGAAACTTTTAGGAAATAAAAACACAGGAGAAAATCTTTAGGATATAGGGGGAAGGAAAGAGTTTTTAGAGCTGATATGATCCATTAAAGGAAAAACAAGTACATTTCATTTCATCAAAATAATAATTTTTTGCTCTGTGAAAGACTCCAGAGAAAGGATAAAGGGCAAGCTATAGACTGGGAAAAAATATTTGCAAACCACATATTTGACAGAGGGCTAGTATCTAGAACATATAAAAAACTCAAAACTCAACAGCAAAAAAATCTAATTAGAAAGTGGCCAAAAAACATGAACAAACAATTCACTGAAGATATATAGCTGGCAAACAAACACATAAAAATATGTTCACAATCATTAGCCAGTTAGGAAATGCAGATTAAAATCACAATTAGATATTACTGTATACATACCTGAGTGGGTAAAATGAAAAATACTGACAATATGAAATGCTGACCTGTAGAGGAGAAAGTAGATCACACATGCATTCCTGGTGAGGATGTAAAATAGTGCAGCCACTCTGGAAAGCAGTTTGATAGTTTATTTAAGAAACTAAACATGCAGCTAACATTCAACCCAATAATTACACCGCTGGGCTTGGATCACAGGGAAATGAAAACCTATGTTTACACAACAACTTGAACAGGAATGTTTATAGTAGCTTTGTTTGTAATGACCTAAAGTTGGCAATATCCCAGATGTTCCTTCAATGAGTGAATGGTTAAACAGACTGTGGTACACACATACTGTGGAACACTACTCAGCAATAAAAAGGAATGACAGGCTGATACATACAACGCGGCTGAATCTGCAGAGAATTATGCAGCGCAAAAAGCTAATCCCCAAAGGTTACATGCTATAGGACTACATTTACATAACATTCTTGAAATGAGAAAATTGTAGAAATGGAGAATAGATTAGGTGTTAAGGAGGGAGTCAGTAGGAGGGGGGGAAGTGGGTACAGTTATAAAAGGGCAACACGAGGAATCCTTGTGTGATGCAATTGTTTTGAATTTTGACCGTATCAAGGTGGATATTGTGGTTGTGATGTTGTAGTATAGTTTTGAAAAAGATACTATTGGTGGAAACTGGTAAAGCTTATAGGAGATCTTCCTGTATCATTTCTTACAACTAACTGCTTGTGAATCTACAATTTTTCCAAAATAAGAAGTTTAATTTCAAAAATGTTGGGGATAAAATGTAGAAATGTCAAGAGATTTTAGGAAGATTGCTACTTTAACCCTTGGCACTTTCACTCATCATCTTGGTCATCCTAGGTCCCATCATACTAGGACTAGAGGAGTCATCTGGATGAGCTGCATGAAGCTACCTTCAAGAAGGTCTTCAACTGTAGTTTGATATTATCTCCAGAGATACACTGACAACATCAGAGGATGGCAAACACAGAAGACGTGTGAGACATGGCCAGCTCTGCCCGGACTCTCTCAGATCCCCGGAATCATTTTTGCATGCCCCTCTGCTGGCTTCTGTGTGCTTTGTTCCTAAGTGCCCTCAGAGTGGCTCTTCTTTCTGAAGACAGGCTCAGGTAAGGGGAGCTGCTTTGAGTCACCAAGTGCCTGTGGGTTTCCTTCTCCCCTTCCCTGCCACCATCACTGGTGCAAGAGTGCATTGTCCTGTCCTGATTAAACTCCAGAGCTCCCTGTGGGGTCAGACTGGCCAGCACATCTCCAGAAAGCACACGCCTGCTTGGCTTTTCTCCTTTCCTGTCCTGTTTCCTCACTCCCTAACAGCTTTCTCTGGGAAGCCCTTCCTTAATAAATCCTATATACTCAATTTTCATCCCAGGGGTCACTTCTGGGAAGCTGACCTAAGGCAGAAGAACATCAAATAACTTTAAACATGTGTCCCATTACAGGACTATACTGTCTAAGTGTTCAAATATCTGAACATTTTTAATAAATCCTCTAATTGTCATGTGAATGGCATCATTATGTTGTATTTTATTAATATGCATTGAACATGTTATGTAAGCATTTAAAATATACACCAATTTAATGATCTTGTTTCAAGAAGCAGAAGTAATGTGGCATCTGGGAGGGTCTGTATTTCACACTCAGGTATGATTTTTGCAGCTTTGGATCTTTATCAAATGGTCATTGCCACTTCTGATAGCTTTTATACGTTTTCTGATTACAAGCCTTGGTGTGGTTGAAAATCCTGAACATTAAATCCAGGCAATTGGCTCTCACACTTTTGGCCAAAGACCATAGAAGAGGCAAAAGACCTATTGCCCCACCTATCTTTCATCCTCCAATCCTCTTTTTTTTTTTTTTTTTGTAGTGAAAAAATAACTCAGTAACAACAAAGAACTGAAGAGGAACCATAGGGATTGCTTATTTATTTACTTTTAAGGGAGATAGGTCATTTACATGATTTTATTTTATTTTAAGATTTTATTTCTTTATTTGACAGAGAGAAAGAGCACAAGCAGGGGGGAGAGGCAGGCAGAGGGAGAAGCAGGCTCCCCCCTGAGCAGGGAGCCCGATGCGGGACTCGATCCCAGGACCCTGGGATCATGACCTGAGCCGAAGGCAGTGGCCCAACCAACTGAGCCACCCAGGCGCCCAATTTACGTGATTTTATATTCCAAAATACTGCCTTACAGATTCTTCAAAAAACGAGTAATTTTATCACTTGCCTTGATAGTATGTTGTCAGTTGTTTAAATAGAACAAATTTATAGCTAATACATTTCAATAAAGTATAAGTAAACTGTGGAATTATAAATTATAAATTGATGGCTTTAGTAATAGATGACTGATGATAAAAATTAAACCTGAACTTGAATATTATTTTAAAGTCAAGTTATAGGAAAAGTGTAAATTCATGTATTAAAGTAGTTAACACTACACACAGGTGAGTTAACCCAACGGCAACAAATTTAACTGATGTTGATGAAGCCAAGCAAAGAGAGTTCATAACTAAGACATGGGAATTCTCTTAAATCCCACAATTTCCTGGGAAGGACACTATTTACACCCTTCTTCCAAAAGTGGGTATTTCAGTTATCTTCAAGTATGCATGAACAGGAGTTTTATAATGTTGCACATAGAAATGATGAAACACCATTCTTGGTAAGCTTAAATAATGTGAAAATTTAACTTACAAATTCTAAACATTAGTAACCCCTTATATTTTACTTGGTAGATTCCTAATAGGTAAACCTTAGTTGTATGTAAAAATAAAAACCTATAAAATTGCAAGTTATTTTCCCACGAGCACTGAAGAAACAACTTATGTGGTGAGTATCATTTAATGAACCATCAGGAATATCCTTGAGGTCCACCAGTGGGCCATGGATCATACTTGGAGAATCACCAGTTTAGACTATTCAAATACAATCAATCTATTGTCACAAATGCATCTTAGTCATAACTGGTTGCAAGGAATGAAAACCTGCCTGTATTAATTTCCTAGGGCTACTGCAGCAATGTACCACAAACCAGGTGGCTTAAAACAACAGAAATTTATTCCCTCACAGTACTGGAAATTAGAAGTCTGAAATTAGGGTGTTGACAGGGCCATGCTCCTTCTGAAGGTTCTGGGGAAGAATCCCTTGCCAGCTTCTGGTGGCCCTGGGTGTTCCTTGGCTTTATGGTGACATAACTCCTTTCTCTGCCTTTATCTTCATATGGCTGTCTTCTCCTTGTGTGTCTTTCTGTGTTCTTGCCTTTTTTTTTTTTTAGGAAATTAAAAAATGAATTTTAAAAGTGAACCCTGTACTATAATAATGCATATATTTGTGTGCACGTGTGTATAATTGGCACGTGATGTTACATTAGTTTCAGGTTCTTCTCTTCTTTTAAGGACACCGGTTTTAGATTTAGGACCCATCCTCATCTGTATTAACTATTACATTTGCAAAGACCCTATTTCCAAATAAGGTCACATTCCGAGTTCTGGGTGGGCATGGAATTCGGGGGGACACTATTCAACTCCTAAATGACCTGAGTCAGCTCAAGTCAAAAGATTGTTTTGAGGTTCAGGTTATCATAGGACCCAAGGAAAAGCTGAACTGTCAGGCTTCACAAAGTGCAAGAATCAGGCAGATCCATGGCTTTGAGTACCAGAAGTTCATGATCTTCAGTCTAAGCTCCACCATATACATGTACTTCCATATATGGAAGTAAGTGTATTTTCCATAAAATACAGACAACTGTAATAAAAGTCTGCTTCTCTTCTGTATGTTTACCACCTGACTCAGTTTCATGAAGTCTTATTTCAGTTACTTGAGAAGGGAAGATGAGTGGCCCCACTTCGGTCTGGTGCTCACCTTTGACCCAGTCAGGTATGGCTAGGTCTTAGGGTGGTGGGGAAGTGATGGTGGTGAAGTTATAGGGCCTGTGGGCAGGAGTAGAACCGGCGATTAGAGGCTTAATTAGGGCAGGCATTTTGACCCATGAATCAATATTAAATGAGCCCCTAGAATAGTGCTTGGTGCAAAGTGGATGCTCAAAAAACATGAAATGAATATACTGCAAATAATGGTCTGATCTCCCTCAGTTAATTAACACTCAGTTAAATAGCATTTCTACATTTTAGAATTTCTTTCACACAATCTTACTTCATCCTTTTTTACAATCCCGCAAAGTGGATATTGTCATTCCTCTTTTTAAATAAGAACTTTGAGGCTCAGAGGGGTTAAATAAACTGTTGTGGATAAAACCTAGTGGGTAGGAGAGCTGGAACTTGAACTCAGATCTTCTTTAAGTTCAGTGCTTTTTTAAGGATAGCACTCCATATTTTATGATGGCTTTGCTTTGACCTGATAGCTTTGACACCAAAGAGAAGGTAGGAAAAAGGAGGAATGAAGGTTTAGCCCCACCTTTATAGATGTTCTGAATGGGAAGGACCATGTCTCATCAACAGCATGACATTTCCCCTTGAAATGTAAACAAGTCTGGTAGAAGTAGCGTCCCTCCCAGCTCACAGGTGTGTCTGCTTAAAAAAGGCAAGATAAACATTGACCCGACATTCCAGAAATAATCTCTTGTCCAGCACATAAGATCTTTGGCAGTTTTTCTCTCTTCCCCCACATTTATTTTTATTACTCCAGAATGACTTCGTTTACTTGTGTTTCTCTGGACATGTTATTAAGTTCATTACTTGTGTACACCACATCTTACTTCTGTAGCATGCCTTTCGCATTTCTTCAGGCATCAAGTTCTTCTATTGGCTGCCTCCGTTCCAGCCCACTTTTCCACTCTTATCTCTAAATATAAGAATCCTTTCTTAAAAAAGATTTATTTATTTGAGAAAGAGAGAAAGAGAGAGAGGGAGAGGGAGACAAGCAGACTCACCGCTGAGCAGGGAGCTCAACACGGGGCTCTGATCCCAGGACCCTGAGATAATGACCTGGGCCAAATTCCAGTCGGACACTTAACCTACTGAGCCACCCAGGTGCCCCATAAATATAAGAATCTTATTTTTGCTGGTCTGGTTTCACATTGCAATCACTCATGCTAATAACCTTCCTGTTTACTCTCTTTTCCTCTTCCCCCAAGAACTTTGTCTGATAGATCCTTTCTTTCATGTTCACTTTTCCCCAGAATCATCACCTATTCTTACATGGCATGTAGTAAACTATTATTTTGTGGTGTGTGTGTGTGCGCTCGCACGCGCGTGTCTTCTTATGTAAGCATCTTGCTCTGCCAAAGAGTATAGGTACCTTGAGGGCAGGGGTCCTGCCTCACACTTTATATTCAAGCATCTAGGTGAGGAATTAAACAGCATAAGCAGCCAAGAAAAGTCCATTTCTTGGCTTCACCGAAATCCATTTTTAGAGGCAAGGGGCTCTGATTTATTCTTTACTTTGCATCTTTTGTGACATATTTGGAGATAAAGGAGATGTGCTCAAATTCTTTCTCTGTCTCACATTAGCTGTGTAGCCTTGGACAAGTCAAAAAAATTTTTTGTCTGTTTCTTCTGCTGTAGAATGGGATATGAATACCTGTCCTAGGCCCTCACAGGTTTGTTATAAGGACCACATAAGCTAGCGTTTCTGAAAGAACTTACCAAATCCTAAAGCACTATGTAAGGGATTATAAACATTGTCTCCTCGTGTGCCCCCCCCCCCATAACTTTTATGTGTTCATCTCTGTAAGAAACAGGAATCACTAAGCATCCTTGCTGTAGCATTCCATCTTAACCCAAGCCTAGTTCCCACTAACAGATGCCTTGGCTCAGGTTTCAACAACTGCCATTTACCTAAATGTCTTTTATTCACATTTTCTGGCACAGAAGCCTTCATTTATTCATTCATTTATTTACTCATTTAACCAATTTGTTTTGAGTGCCTACCAGGTACCATGAAGCATGCTTGATGTCCAAAAAGTAATGTAAGTACCTCAAGATATTAACGTTGAACTGAATAAAACAGACACACAACTAATTATAGAAGATAATAAGAAACATAATAAGATATGTATATTGTGTGCAGATGTAGGAAGGATCATTTTGCGGGGGGAGTGTGTCATGAAAGGTTTCAGAGGAGGTGCTCTTCTATCTTGAAGACTGAATGGATAGAAAGGGCAATACAGGTGAAAGAAAGAGCTTGAGCAAAACAAAAACACCCTGAGAACAGTAGACAGCTCAGCCAGTAATTTCAGTCACTTACTGCTATGGATTGAGTGAGTACTTATTATGTGGCATAACCTTATGCTAGTTGATGGGGTAACGGGGGATTAGTGTACGCATTACAGGGGTAGGATGGTGAGGTAGCAAAAGAAAACTAGCTGGATTATGAAGTGCCTTAACCATTTCACTCCATACTGTATTGGAAAGGGTTTTCTCATACGCATGGGAAAGAGAAAGATACGTGAACCTAGTGCTACCGACTCCTTGATGTTCACTGAAACCATTTTAGCTTGGCAGGTAGACTACAGAACGGGCTTTAGTGCACACTGGGCAGCGCTGTCTTAAAGGACGGGTTAACAGATACCTAAAGTGACAAGAACATTCACACTTGGGGAAATTCAAATAGTGAATAAACATGTGGGAAAATGTACCATCTCATCGGTAACGAAAGAAACACAAATTCAAACAAGACAGGGCCCAGTAAGAAGACGAAGCAAAACTACATCTAAGCCTGTTTAGGTGATGGGGAAGCAGGCACCTTAGAGAATCAGAAGGACAGGGGCAAAAACCTTTAAGGTACGGGTTCGGTGGGGAAAGTGAGGGATTCTGGGGCCTGCAACCGAGAACTGAGGTTTAGGAATGGAAAGCGCGGGGCGAGGGGCGCATAGGGGTACAGGAGGTACAGGAAGGGGCAAGACCGGTTCATCCCCGCCAAAGGCCTAAACCCCGACGCTTGTCATCTCTAAGCAACCGTAAACCCGCCCCGTCTAGAGTAAACCCTTTCGTAATTGGCTCACTAATCCACCAATGGGCGCACAGGAGGACATTCCCGCCACCTCTGGCGCCCGCTTTCAAACAGCCCTACATTCGCAACTGCAGGCGGAATTCTCAACCAAGCTTGAGAAAGGCGGAGACTTCCGTCTCCACGCCCAGCCTCCAGCCGGCATGGCCCCGCCCGCCAAGCCAGCTTCTAGCCGGCGATTGAAGGAGGCGGCTGCTCGTCAATGCCCTCAGCGCTTCTGGGTTCGGTTGTGACGAGGAAGGAGCTTGCGGATTAGAGTCCTCGGTAAGGGGGTTTGTTAGAAGTCTGTCTTTGGCGGGGACTAGGGTTTCCCCGTGGTGACAGCATCCGTGGCCTCCAGTGAGTTTCGCTCCGCGGCTGGGCTTGGAGCTGGGGTTGGAGGAGGTGCGGGGTCCTCGGGATTCTGGCTGTGGCTTCCCAAGGGCTGACCCGCCCCCTCCTCAAATCCGGTGGTGGTGGACTGTCCGCGGGTTGCGGGACTCGGGCTTTGACTTTGAAGTGTCAGCGAGACCCCAAGTTTCTCCTTACAAGTGACGCGTGGGAAGCCCTCCTCGCCCCCTGCAGGCTGCGGAGGAAACCCTGAGACCCTCTCCTGGGGACCCCCGCTGTGGTCGCCCTGGCGCCGCGCCTGGCTCACAGTGGGTGTTCTGTACACGTGTGTTGACCGAGTGCATGTGAGGCTGGCAGCCAAAGCCAGCCAAAGCCAGCAGCCCCAAGACACCCCGTGCAGGCACTCTACAGCTTCGTTCTCGCGGTACCTGTTTGTTGTGTTGTAGTTGACGCCAAACGGAGTTCCTTGGTAAGGCCACTGATTTATTCTGTAGTTCAGCCTGTCGGTGCCTACTTGCTGCATTCTTCAGGGACCTTGAATCGATTTGTCCAAGCTGCTGTCATTAGCACTGATCACAGATTGTCGTTATCATTTGTTTAAATGTCTATACTCTTTTTCTCTACCAAGTCCTGTTAAGCTTTGTAATCTTGAGTGCATGGTAAATAATTGTTGAATAAAGGACCAGGCCTCTTAAGCCAGGTATTGCAAGTCTAAAACAGGCTAGTGTGTTCTGGCTATTTTCATTCTAGAAGGGAAGCTAGCATGTAAACAAGTAAGTAGAATTTCCTAGGGCATTTATAAACTATCCCCCTTTGTGGCACTTAACCTTTTTTATCTTAGGGTCATGAACTTGAGTCTGATTTAAGCTGAATTTCACCATATCCTTCACAGTGCATAGCAATTTATATACGCTCCCTAGATACGTAAATGTATTCAACTAAGTGAGAGGCTGAAATTGAAGCCGTAAGAAAAGTCCAAGAAACAGTCTGAAAATGCAAAATCCTCCCCTCCTCCCTAGGGCAACAGGATTGGGAGGGCATCTTCAAGGAGGTAGCATTTTCATCCCAGAAGAGGTTGTATTTGTTGAAGTAAGGTTTCCCACAGGCAGCATATTCACTTTTCTTAGATGTCCTGAATGCTCTTTGTTTGCCTCTTTTGTGGCTGCAGACTCCTATTCATAGGTAACAAAACAAAATGTATTGATTGGTACATAGTGCTAAGCACTTTATGTTCATTATCTTGTGAATCTTCATAACCAATCTTTGAGGTAGGTACTATTTTTACCCCCATTTTATTAATGAGAAAATGGAAGCAGTGTCTTCAAGCTTGCACAGCTGATAGAAGAGCTAGAATTGAGCCCAGGTTGTCTGAATGAGTGCCCTTATTCTTAACCACTTCAGCAATATTGTGTCCTTTCTAACCGAAAGTCTTTTCTGTGAAACTTCCCTCAGCTGCCCTTTCTTCTTAGTCAAAGTTAATTTGTGCTTTATACTTTCCTCTATTACAGAACTTATTACAATGTATCATGATAACTAATAATTTATATCATTGTTTCTCTAAGGGACTGTAAGCTCCCCATGGCTGGTATCATGTCTTAGATACATCTAGGGTATGAACTGGCACACAGTAGATGCCGAGGAAAATTTTATTGAAATAATGAATCTTAGAGGGCGGCATGAATGTACAATATTCATTCAACAAATAACTTATTGTGTGCCTGCCTTGTGCAAAACGTGGGGGACCTGCATTTTAATTCTGTCTTCAGAGAACTTACAGGTTTTTGGATGAGACAAAAACAGTGCTTTTGGTTTTTGATGTTTTGTCCAACTAAACACTCATTGGTTTTCCCTCTCATTGCAAGGAGGGCAAAGAAAACATAACCAGTAACTACAAAATGAGTATTGAGACTGAACTCTTCTGATCTGAGTGTTAAAAAACAAACAACAACAAAAAAGAACATAGTCTTATTAATAGGTTCAGAAAAAGTTAGCTGGGAAGAAAGTATTAACTATTTTTTAAAACATACAGTACACTTATTCTGCATCTTGATTGTTTAGTGATCCGTCAGTAAATATAGAAATATGTCATTATTTCTCTTGTTAGTATAGTATCACCAAATTTATTCAAAGGTACTTTTACTAGGACAAGCGTTATTTTTCAGTATATTCGTATGGTAGTTTTTAGGATGGTTTTTGCAGTTCATATGTTTCACCAGCAATTCATGAGGATATCTCTTTCCTACAAAATAGCCACCACTAGGTGTTATTAACTTTTTTTTAATTTAGTAGTTGAAAATCATTTCAATGTTTAAATGACACTGAATTCTTCATGAACTTACACATCTTTTATGTTAATTGAACATTTAATATTTATTTTTTTAAATGAATTGTCATGTCTGTTGCCCATTTAAAATTGGGTTGTCTTTTTCTCATTTCGTTTTGAAAGTTGTATATTGGGACTTTGTCATGTGTTTTGCAAATATTTTTCTTATGATACATTATTATTTTATCTTTTGACTTTGTTAGTGTATTTTTTTATATGTAATATTTGACTTGTTAATGATGTCTTTAGCCATATAAAGATTTTATTTTTTGTGTTTAAGTTTCTGTCAAGTTTTTCCTTTATGGCTACCGGGCTTACTGTCTTTCTATTCTATTTTTTCTTCTAAAGCAGTCTCTTTTATTCTGAGTATTATAGTAAAGTCTCGGACAACAGTGGTAATTAGTAGTGATTAATGAGTTGAGGAAAAGCTTTGGCTTTTATTTTAAATTTTAGTTAAAATACTAATTATCCACAGTGTGTTTATCAGATTTCTCTTTCTGCCAAAATAGTGTCTTAAGGTCTCCAGTAGTTTGCACTTTTGAGAAGGAAAACTTATTTGTATCTTTTCTTCCCCAGTCTAGAGAGATTTTGGTCTTTTCAGATATTTGCAAATTTCTTTAATGACATAGTTTGGATTAAAAAGCCATTCAGAAGAGTTACGCTTTGGTCTTTTACCTTCTCTTCATTTAAAAATGAAAATACCTTGCAGAATTCACTATTCTCTGAGAAAAAAGTAGCTCTTTATTTAAAATAGCTGTATTTAGCAATAGGCTGTTGTAAATCTTGATGTTCTTTTTCAATATTCAACAGGAATTGATGGCATGTTAATGAAGGATTGAAAAAAAACCCCTCTTCTTTCTTTTACTTAATATAGGAGAAATTAATGCAAATCATATTCTGGCTTTAACTATAAAATACAGGAAGAGGTGGAGAATACTGTAAATACCAGAAGCAGGAAAGGTGATTTCTGCCCAGAGAATTCAGGGATGTCCTTAAGGTCCAACTTAACTTAATTTCTTTTAAGGAGCCAGGACTTAAATGGGCTAGTATTTTCATTATCTGTTGAATTCTGTAGACTTGATGTTCACTTGCAGTAATGAAAAAACCCTAGAGACATGAGCTTGTGTGAGTGTTTTTCCCCCTTACCATTTCAGCTATATTATAGGCTCTTTACAGTCAGGTCTCTAACTTAGGCAGGTGTACAAGAAGATTCTTGTAGCTGTTGGATGGAGATGAGGTTTAGATTCCCTAAACTTATGTATTTTCCCTCTTAGTGAAAAAGTGCACATTTCCCTTCCTCCTTTTAGCTCTGGCACAAGAATAGAAAGGAGCAAGTCTGGTCTAAGAAACAGAAGCTGGAAGAGTTTATGTTGATGGAAGGGGTTTGAGTCGATGAGTTGAAAGGGATGGGCTGGGTGTAGGAACCAGAGAGGGAAGGATAAAGAAGTGGGCTGCAGATTACAGTTTGGACAAGAAGCATAATTCAGTCCTTGAAAAACAAACAAAAACTTGATGTTTGGGGATTTTCAGCATTAAAATTCATATTTGTGCTAGTCTGTAACACCATATTTCATCTATTCGAAAGTGCTCATTTCTTTTCAAATTTTAATATCTACAAAGTCAGGCTGCAGTTTAAAATTAATGATGTGTCATAATTTAATTGGCCACATCTTTTCTTAGTGGTACAGATGGAATGGTGTCATACAACCAAAGGCGCATTAGGTCTGATGAAGTGGAATATCTTTTTCTTGTAGAGCTATTGGCTTACATAAAAGTTTGTCATCCTAGTTCTCAACTGTTAACACGAGGGAGCTAAGTTCTTTATCGGTAAAATGTATTTGGATGCCTGGGCCTATGCTTCTTAATTCACTTACAATTTAATGACATTTTAGAGCCTGAAAAGTGCAGTGAATGAGTTGTGGCTCAGGCTCACATCAAAGTGCATTTCTCTGGCATGCAGAAGAGAGGAGTGAACGAAGGCAGTATTAGGCTGGGTAATTGATGACGCCTGCCTACTTTTTTGTCGGGATTGTTTGGAACTTTGAAATTCTGGATGGTCTCTGGTGTAGCATCGATTCCTACATATAATTCAAATCATCAGCAGGCTTTGACTGTAAGTACCTGAAAACCCCACCTCCTGCTGCTGCTGCCGCCTCTGCCACAGCAGGAACCATTCTGCAGAGAGCTTCTGCTGATGCTTCTGGAATTGGAACTACATGGTACAGCTTCACACTCTTCACTTGTTTTTCCTGAGTACTTTTTGTTAGGGCCTGATTTTATCAAGCTAAGGAGCGGGATACTTCACACTGTTATTTTTGTTGTGTGCTATACAGAGTTTACCAGATCATAAAGTTTTTTGGGTGGCGATCATTAACTTGGCATTTAGTGGCTGTCTTTGTAAAACATGACATTTGGATTTGTGATACTCAAAGGATGAAGCAAATTGTGGAGGATACTACCTTTGCCATATCTAATAAACCAAATTAGTAACTCCGAGCATATTCTTAAAATTTTTGTTTTGGCATATTTCTAGTTTATCATTTTATTTTTTGTGTGTGAACAAAAAATCTTGCTGTTTTAAGTTATACGTTCCAGACCATGAGAAATGTCTAGTCACAGATTTATTAGCTTTTTGCATATTTCTTTTATTTATTTATTATTTATTTATTTGAGAGAGAGAGAGAGAGCTAGCAAGAGAGCATGTGGGGTTGGGGTGGGGGGAGAGGGAGAAGAAGCAGGCTCCTTGCTGAGCAGGTTGCCCAGAGAACCCAAGGCAGACACTTAACTGGCTGAGCCACCCAGGTGCCCTGCATTTTCCTTTTCTATTAGTTACTGTCATACAGCTATTTTCTGTGAATCACAATTAATTTGTAAGCATAGTCTTTATATTTGGAATACTAACCATTTGTCGTGCATGAGTTACATCTATCTTTTCCCTGACTGCTGTTGTCTTTGTGTGTGGGGGAGGGGCGGGGAGGGCATCTCTTGTGTAGTTTGGTCTGGGGAGATTTTATGCGATATTTAGAAGCCAAGTGTCTTTCTCTTTCCACAGGAACACCATGTCATTAGATTTTGGCAGTGTGGCACTGCAGACACAAAATGAAGACGAAGAGTATGACAAAGAAGACTATGAAAGGGAGAAAGAGGTAAGTTTCTCAGAGAAAAGACTCTAAACCCAATCTTAAAAGTTTTAGTTCCTGATCAAAAAGATAACATCTTGAGTCATTTTGAAGGAATTTATAATTTTTTTGTTGCCTCCTAAAACCTGATCAGTATTTGAACTTGTAAAATGTGGTTGAGTAGAATGCTCCCTTTTTTGAAACAAGATTAAAACACAGTAAATGGTTCGATTCTTTAAGATCTTTTCATTTAGGAGGTAGTGGTTGGCTTTGGAGGCAGAGACCTAGTTTCTAGTTGCCTGGAACTTTGCCGTGAACCAGTCCAGCAAGGTTCTTTGCTTCAGGTAGCTTACATCCTTGTGGAGGCAGGCAATAAGCAAGTAAACAGATGAACAAAAGAATTCAAGTGGGTAATAATTTAGCACTGGCAAGTGCTAAGGAAACAAAATAGAGTGAAATTAAAGCAACTGGGAGGGCACTGGTTGAGGGAAGGCCTTTTGGAGGAGGAAATGCCTGAACTGAGACTTGACTCATGAGAAGGAACAGCCATGCAGAAGCCTGAGGAAGAATATTCTGGGCCAAGACATGCAACAAGTATAAAACACACAAGTTGGGAACAGACCCTGTATATCTGCAGACCAGCCAGAAGGCTGTGGTGTGGGGATTGTGTAACCAAGGGGTGAGTGTGGAGACAGCATGAAGAGGTGGGCTAGGGCCAAATCATTTTGTGTCATGGTAAGATGTTTGTATTTTATTCCAGGAGCAATGGGAAGTCAGCGGAGGATTTTAAGCAGGGAAGTGATATCTGATCATGTTTTTAAAGATCTTACCATCTGCTGTGTGGTGAATAGACAAGGGGAAAAGGAATAAGAGGAGAAGATTATATTGTAGATACATAGATGAGTTTAACGGGATTCCTGGCACAGAGTCATGTTCAGTAAATGGGGGCAATAGTAGAAGTAGCACTTGGTGAAAGTCAACTTATTAGAGTTGTTTTTAGTTTGAGTTTCTTGATTGCCTATGATGATAGGCTTCTTTTGTACTGAGACTATGCTTGATACAATCCATTTTCTAATGTATAAAACAATCCTTTTTAATCGTTACTGTGGACTATTATTATCAACAGGAAGCAAGGAATAGCGTCAGTTGCCCATGTAGCTGGAAGTAGAGTTCGGGTAGAGGTAGAAGACTGGCAGCTCGGTGGATTTTTGTCCATAGACATTTTGTCTTGTTTGGTTGTGCAGTGTTTTTAAGAGTTCAATCTATATTTAAAGATTGGAAAATTTCATGTAACAAGCCAGACTCTGGCTTGTCTTGAAACGTCCTAAGCCCTGGCCACATGTGCACATGGCAGCAGGCAGGCTGGATCTGAGCAGTGGCTGTCCCTTCCCAGCTGTCCACAGTCCTCTCACACCGATGTGGGCTTATTCACGTAGACTTGCCGCTTCGCTCTTGTCAGTTCTCTGCCAGGTCGCTGAGGGCATTGGTGTCTGTGACCCTGACCAGGGTTTCCGGTTTTTGAACGGGGGTCCTTCACGGCAATTGTTGGCGTGAGGATTTTTTGTTACTTTGTGAACTCACAGCATGAGGTCTTCGTGACCCTGATGGCTTTGGATAGTTTGCTGGAATTTAGCTACTGGCATTCCTGAGGGGTTCAGTTTAAGTCATTATTATAGTAGACTTTAAAGAAGAAGAAAAAATAATCTGACAGGTGATTTTTCATTGGAAAAGATATTAGAGATGGTTAAGGTATTAGAGGGAACTAATTAGAGGTATATTGTGTGGTGAAAGTTTTAAGGGGGACATTAGTTAAAGAGGCAATTAATTCTAGGTATATAGAAAATAGCCCTAGGGATCACTTCTTGATAGGCTATAAGCTGGGATAAGGAATTTCCAGAGGAAAAGGAGCTCTTAAGAAGTGAAATACCTAAGAATGAGTGTTTCTAGCAGAGTGGGAGAAAAGAATGTATAGCCAACTTGACTCTGACATGATGATTATGTTTTGTGTTAATAAAAAATGTTTTTGCCTTTTTTTTCTTTTTTAATTGCTTCAAGGGAAGAAGTGAGATCAGAGGCTAGAGGGTTTCAGATTTTCACCAACAAAATTCAGGATTATTCATAAAATTCAGCTTATGTATATTTTGTCACTGCAAGTTAAAATGATAAATTGGCTAATCAAACCTAAGTTTGTTTGCAGATCCAGAGGCCATTTCAACCTCCTCAGGCTGTCTGACCCTACCATAGCAGAACATTTCACAGCCTTGGGTGGTTAAAGAAAAGAGTGGTCTTTTCCTGCTCCCTGGTTGGTAGTTTTGGGATTGACAGCTGCGTTATAAGTGTTAGTAGTGGGCTAACACATATTGCTTTCTCTACTTAGTGAATCACTTGGTATTCAATTCACTTATGTAGGAGGAATGTCTGTATTCCTGAGGATGTATTACAGGGCCAAGCAGGCCATATCTGACTCATAGTCTACACTGCTAAGGATTTTTGAGATCCTCTCTCTGTAAGTGGTAGAATAATCCTGATTTTGACCTTCTGGTATGAATGTCCAGTTGCTGAGTTTAATTTTGGTGTTTTGGGTTCAGTTGGGATTTTGTCCACATTTGCCCCCAAGTCAGTGAATAAGTCACAGTCAAGTTCCAACTTCATGCCATCCCAATAGCAGCTCTATAAATATGATCTTGCCTTTTCCATTTCTATTCCCTCCATTGTTTGCATTGAAGATTGAGAGAAGAAAGCACATTTAATCTTCAGAAAAGGAAACAGTCACTTCATTTAGTAAAGCAATTCAATATTCAGAGGACATTTAGACCAGTGGAATCTGAAACCACATGATTAGACCCATATTTTGAAAAAATCTCCAAGAGTTTTGCAGAAAAGTCAGGCACTACAATCATTTCTAAATTCCCTCAGTTCTAAATGGTATACTGGTAAAGGTTTGGGCACTGTGGGCCAACACATAGCAGAGAAGTGTATAACCCACAGCCTCACTCAGTGTTTCACCCAAAACTCTATCTTCTACACAGTAAACAGGGCAGATTAGGGTGCAGATGAGTGAGGGGGATGATACCACGGAGACATGCTGTCACATCAGTTAGTATTCTTCTACACAGTAAACAGGGCAGATTAGGGTGCAGATGAGTGAGGGGGATGATACCATGGAGATACGCTGTCACGTCAGTTAGTACTCATCTCACTCCTGTTTCTCACCACTTACTGGGGCGTACTACTTTCTTGCTGTGCCATTTGAGAATTATGGCTGTAGTTGTCTTTGCTGCTAAGTAGACCTCATCCAAAGTATTCTAGGCAAACTTTTACTTGGAAAGCTGGCCCAGAGAAGAGGAATTTGAAAGTTCTTTTATTAACTCGTTCATAACCTAACAATGTGATTTTTCAAAATACTTTTCACTTAAGTCAGCGTGCTTTGTGATTTCGTTGTGTGATATTACAGACATACAGTTGTTACTGTTGGGATAGAAGTGGTTACAAGCTCCAAAGTTATTGGTGAACCCACAGCTTAAGGTAGACTGTCATTTGGGATCTTCCACTTTGCTGGAGTATACATGTACTTTTCTGCCGTGTCCCCAGAAACAGCTCTGTGACTAAGGCTTGCTTCTATGTATGCACGTATGCACTTTGGAGCAGAAGTACTAGTAATCTGTGCTGTCAAGATAACACTTGCTGATGAGGGTTCACTTAGTAATGATCGATATGAAGCCTGGAAAATGATCTTGAGGAGAAAGGTAGGTGGTTTAAGTAACAGATGGCAGAGAGAAGCTCACACCTGGCCATGCTGATTTGAGTCTGTTTGGATTTAATATCGGTGCTTCTCTAATAGAATAGTAAAGTTCATCTGAGCTTGAAATCCTGTATTTTAAAGAGGTAGGGTTTCTATTGCACAGCCTTTCTTCTACTTTTTAATTGCCTTGTTTGATGTAATTATATAAAGATTTTGACATTTTGTCCCCACTAGAGGGAGTTATGAAGCTAGTATTTGTTTACATTTTATATTATTTGACTTATTTAGTGGCACTTCCTTGTCATCACTGGAGAAAAAGAAACAAATGGTTAAGTATTCATATGCTTGATGTTTTTCTTTAGCAATTTGTTATACTTTATCTGGATTGTACCTTTGAATGTTTCTCATAACATACAGGTGTTTTTCAGGGACTGTCACGATGGGAACAAAAACATTACTCTGGCCGACTGTAGCTTGGTTGTACACAAAGAGGTAGAAATAAGTGTCTTCCAGTGACTAACGAAATGTCATGTAGAAGAAAACTGGAGTGAGAATGGAGAGATTCAGGTTCTGCTGCTGGCTCTGGGGCTGTACCTCTCTTTCCTGGGTATGCCAGTCACCTTCTCTGGGCCTTGGTTTGCTCCCTTTTAGAAGGAGAGATTTGCCTTGGAGGAGCTCCAGTGTTCCTTCCAGGCCTAAAGTTCTGTGTCATTTGTGGGGCAGCTGATAGTTGTCTAACAGATGCTGCCGTATTTCTTTTTCAGGTATGTGGCAATCTAGACGCAGTCTTCCCCACTAACCTAAAATTTAGTTTAACTAATGGAATGGATTTAAAAAAAAAAATTCTGCATGTAATATAATTCATGAACTAAAACTCTGCCTGCCAAGTTATTTGGCCCTTTATCGTTCCCATACTGAGCCTTTTCAAGGAGGTTTTTAACTTGGCTCTTAGGTTAGAATGAAGATTCTGTTTAGTGTATACCCATGAAAGCATTATGTAATAATTTGTATTTTAAAATATCAGAATCTTTTCAGTATACTTATGAGGTAACCTGTTCAAGATCCATATGAATGTTGGCTACTCCATTTGCTGCTTTTCTCCAGGAAGATGTATGGTTTGTAATCTGAGAACTCTTGCTTTCATGAATATTGAAGATCATAGTCTCTGAAGACAGTCTGTTTAGTTAATTTAAGTTGAAAACCCTAACAAGGAACCCTCCTACACTGTTGGTGGGAAGGCAAGCTGGTGCAACCACTCTGGAAGACAGTATGGAGGTTCCTCAGAAAGTTGAAAACAGAGCTACCCTATGACCCAGCAATTGCACTACTGGGTATTTACCCCAAAGATACAATACAAATGTAGTGATCTGAAGAGGCACATGCACCCCAATGTTTATAGCAGCAATGTCCACAATAGCCAAACTGTGGAAAGAGCCAAGATGTCCTTCAACAGATGAATGGATAAACCCACAATGGAATATTATGCAGCCATCAAAAAATGAAATCTTGCCATTTGCAACGACGTGGATGGAACTAGAGGGTATTATGCTAAGTGAAATAAGTCAATCAGAGAAAGACAAGTATCATATATCTCACTGATAAGAGGATTTTGAGAAAGAAGGCAGAGGATCTTAGGGGAAGGGAGGGAAAAATGAAACAAGATGAAACCAGAGAGGGAGACAAACCATAAGAGACTCTTACTCTCAGAAAACAAACGGAGGGTTGCTGGAGTGGAGGGGGTGGGAGGGATGGGGTGGCTGGGTGATGGACATTGGGGAGCGTATGTGTTATGGTGAGAGCTGTGAATTGTGTGAGACTGATGAATCACAGACCTGTACCCCTGAAACAAATAATACATTATATGTTAATAAAAAAAAAATTAAAAAAGAAAACCCTAACAAAAGGTTTACACACTGTTCTCTGTTTTACATTCCCCCTAAACATAGGCATTTTGGATGTTCTGCAGGGGTTATTGCAAAGTGTTTTGCTGCTGAAGTTCTTTGAGTAAAGGTAGAGGAGTTTATGAAATGGTTTATTTAGAATGCATTTCAGTAGAAGCCTTAGCAATGGCAAATGATCTTTTTTCTAAGGAGGGTATCTATTTAATTATTAAACTCAGTTGACACACAATAACATCCCACTGAAAAGATTGCATTTGTGACCAAAAAGCAGTCTGTTGAATTTGGGAAAGTAATGAGTGGAATTAAATGTCGTCATTTATAAAAATTGTTCTCTTTGCCCTTGAATCTGTTTGGTAGCTAGGTGGATCTTTAACAAGGAAAATTTATAGTTTATAAAATTCTCTACTTGGTAACATGCTAAGTTGATCTGATAATTCTGTGTTTTATGGCACAAGGTTCAATGACCGAAAGCAAAAACTATTTGACAGTGTATATGAGAAGGGCACACTTTGATCCTGGGACTGGAAGCCTTGGGGGTGGGATTTTGTTCCTGAATGGCCTTATTAGGAGGACTCACTTCATTTAGCTTCCCTCTGTCCTGAGAGTTATGGGAGACAAGGAATATGGCCCAGCTATGCCAAACCACTTCATGGAGAAATTTTTTTGAAGGTAAATGAAATGCTTTCTAAGTGTTAGCATATATGTTAAATATTTTATAAGAAACTAAATACTATAGGGATGATTGTGCCAGTTGATAAGTTCACCTGTGGATCTGGAAGCATTTTGATGAACTTATTGCTTATGCTCAAATTAATTTTCCTCTGTGGATGCCAATTTTGTTAATTTTGTGGTGTCACAGAGAAAGCTGCAAGAACTGCTTAGTTATCATATAGCTTTTTTAGGTGAGAGGAAAAAATGTACTTTTCAGATGTCCCTGTCAAGGTTCCCCTTAATTATAAGGCTATGTACTTGAATCTCACTGAAGGTTTAGAAGAAAATATTCTTTCTGTACAGGAGTCCTTACTTGATGTAAGTATAAGAGATTTATTTTGTTGTTATTTTTCTCTGTGTAGGATGTGGGAGTAATCTTTTTCCTTAAAGGAGTGATGCATAATTATAGACAAAGCAGGTTGGACTACTTTTAAAAGACCTCATATATGTTTTTTACTTAGTGAATTTTGTGTCTTTCTCAAATCACTTTGCTACCTCTCACTTGAGGCATACGTGTAGTATACTAATATGTTGATGTGTTTAACTTTTAGTGATTCTTTTGTGTTTCTTATTCTTTATATCTTTGGGTCAGCTCTGATACGGCTAATTCTCAGAATGGTTTTTCAATTACTCAGCATGAGCAGGTGACCAATAAATCAAGGTCTTGGTTATTAATATTAATATCAAATAAATTTTGAGATGAAGTTAACTTCTCATTGGAATAGAATATATTTTTCTTGTTTCATTTTTAAAGAACAATGGATTGAGAAAACTTTAAAAAAAAATACAGTGAATATTAGAAATATATGTGGGATCAAGGAAGTATCCCCCTCCCCTCTTCACATACCCCATTTCCATTCCCAAATTTGACTTCTTCAAAACCCAGTTAACAATTGGAGCATTCCTTTGAGACCTTTCTTATAATAATTTTTTTTTTTAAGTGGGCTCCATGCCCAGTGTGGAGCCCAACACAGGGCTTGAACTCATGACCCTTAGATCAAGACCTGAGCTCAGATCAAGAGTGGGGCCTTTAACTGACTGAGCCACCCATGTGCCCCCATAATATTTTCATTTAACTTTTCACATATGTATTTTCTTTCAGGAGGTTTTTGATTGTAAATGTAATACTCAGATATGTTTTATAGCTACATTTCATTTTTTCTAAAATGGGTAAAAACAACTTGCCGTAGACTAAGCCGTAGATCAAGGAGCATCTCATTTTTTTCCCATGGTCTTACAGAGTAATATCTTTCACTTACTGCGGGACGCCTGGGTGGCTCAGTTGATTAAGCGTCTGCCTTCGGCTCAGCTTATCCCAGGGTCCTGGGATCAAGTCCCACATTAGGGCTCCTGCTCAGCAGGGAGCCTGCTTCTCCCTCTGCCTGCCGCTCCCCCTGCTTGTGCTCGCGCTCTCTCTCTGACAAATAAGTAAATACAATCTTTAAAAAAAAAAATAAAAAATAAATAAAATTCACTCATTGCATAATTTTATGGGGTCATTTATGCACTGCAGAGGACTCGGTCAACTTGTTAATTTAACTGATGCTTAATTTTAAAGAGAAGTCATAAGCAGCCCTCTTCTGTTTAATAATATAATATTTGAATATTCTGATTGCTATAAATTTTAAGACAATATATTGGGAATTGAGGAAAGACATTTACAGATGTTGAAATTCAACAAATTAGACCATTCATCTCTTAATCACTGTTTATCTTGAAACAATGAATGAATTTATCTAGTTTTTATAGGTAGAATGCTTAAAGATGTGACTTATCTAGAAAAAAATTGGATAGTGAAATCAAATGCTTTTATGTCAGGTTTGGAGTTATGCTTTTGAGAGTGCACTGTAGCTCTGTAGAAAACTGAGTCTTAAAGCTCCCTTTTTACTCAGCTGTGTTACCAGAGCCGAGTATCATGTATCTTTTCATCATTGGAATTAGATGGCAGTCTGCTAATTAGTCATTCTCCAAGGGGTTTCTGTCACCTTATTAAAGCTTTTAAGAGCTTCTGGGCCACCTGCTGCTGGTGGTACTACTGTTCTCACCACCTGGGCGAGGTAGAGCCAGCTACTCAGATTCCCAGGGGGATGTGTGATTGTCAAGTCCCCAAGGTCTGATTACTGGTGGAACAGGGTTCTGAGACCCAAGTCTGCCCCATGATAACATAATACGGTGATTGTACCATTATCATGACTTGCTGTGTTTCCTTAAAGAAGGTTCAATGTTGTAATGTTGTTGTATTTAATGTTAAGTGTATGTTGTTGTAATGTTAAGTGTATTTAAATCTCTTGTAATGTTAAGTATATTTAAATCTAAGCCGTGTAGAAAAAAAGCCTTCTAGTATAAATCCTGATATTATGCATTCCCCTGAACATAATTTGTGTGGAATTTCAAACATTTATTAAATGGAGAAGTTAGGAACGGCTTTGACTTCTCAAGTCGAAGTCACCTGTTGCAAGGCAACTTTGGTTTGGCATCTCGTGTTTCCGTCAGTGTGATATTGATGCTGACTTTCCTGTCTCAGTTGCAGCAGTTACTCACCGACCTGCCGCACGATATGCTGGATGATGACCTGTCCTCCCCTGAGCTCCGCTATTCCGACTGCAGCGAGGATGGCACAGAGGGAGAGTAAGGACCTAAAATCACTTGCACTCATATGTTGCAATTCTATAAGGCTCTTTCTTTTGACTCTCTGTAGGCAATAATGGACACGGTTGTAAAATTGTAGACTAATTCTTAGAATTTTAGGTGAAGGTTAGAGAGGGAAGACGTTAAAATCTTGGGGTTCTTTGTGTTATCTGTATCCAAATAAGTGGTGGGCTCTAAATCTAAAGTATTGATTTTTCCCAAGACTACATCGCTCTGAGCAATTGGAGATGAATTGGCGTGAGCATCAAGTGCTCCCTAAATCTCAAAGTGTAAATGTAAGTATCGAGTGGATAATGACTTTGGCGAGGGTGGGAATAGATCTTAGTGCCTTTGTTTTACTCTTGTTATCTACTAGGACTATAATGAGATTCGGGATGTATATATTGGAGAGAAAAGTGGCAACGGCTGGGAAGACAGTCAAAGTAAAAATGATGACCAGCGTCCTGGCTGCCATCCCAAAGAAGGTGAAGATGAAGGTGGAAGTGGTTATAGTCCTCCAAGTAATTATGAACAGACAGATTTATATCACCTTCCTGAAAACTTTAGGCCATATATCAATGGTCAGAAGCAGGAATTTAATAGTCAACCAACCAATGTAATTAAATTTTCAGATCCTCAAAGGAATCATTTCCAGGTATTATAAGAACTGGACTTTCAGGAGTTTGTGTGTATGTGTGCACCCATTTGTTTGTATGTGTATATGTATATTTAAAAAATGTATGTAAGTGCAATGGTAAGCTTTATTTTAAGTACAAAAGTCCCTAGGAGTGTTCAGGCTCATGCTGAATTAGTCATGCTGTTTTCTGTTTACAATCTAATGAAATCATGATCTTAAGTTAGAATTTTAAAATAGAGACGTTCCAGAAAGAGTTAAATGGTAAAAGTTAAGTTTGCCAAAGATAACCATCCTCACTTACTGCTGCTTTTGGCTTCTGCCACTTCACCGTGCTTCAATGAGAAGCTATGTTCGGGTATCTTGGTATAGTTTTAAAGTGGTAAATCTATGTAGATGATACCATTTAGTTACCTTGATTTTCTAGCTCACCACCTTTATAACAAATTTTAGGTTGAATACTTCAAAGCTGTTATCTATTTTGAGATGATACAGCAGTAGACAGGATGAATGTTAAGGAAAGAAACAGATTTTTTTGCCCCCCCCTCCCGCCCCCGAAGGTTTATTAATGAGCTAAGACCTTAGGATATAGGTGGCTGCTTCTTAGACTTTCGGAGTGACATTGATTTTGCCAATAGCTTTTCTTTTTTTGCCAACAGCTATTCTGTGTCACCCAATGACGGGATGACTTTTTGATCCTTTTAAGGTGGTCATTTTCTCTTCTATCTCTATGGAATATTAATCCACAAGTGTTACTGAATATTTATTATATACGAGGCATGTTCTTGTTTTTGAATATGTACATTTTTATGTTCCCAAGATGTTGGCATCACCTAAATCATTCTTAAATATTTATATACGTTCTTATTTGAATTCTTGAGTGTTATTTATGGAGTTGGCCTCATTATATGCTCAGAAGTACAATTAAGATACATAAAATTATATTTTATAGACTTTTAATTAACAGTGTTAAATGACTGTAAGTGGTATTTTTAAGCAAAGATGTATGTATAAAGTTTGCAATTGTACCACAATTAAATTTCCTGACAAAATTGAGGTGTCTAATTCAGATTATTTTCAAAGAAAAGGCCAAATCCTGATTGTCAATTTCATTTATCATCTTTTGATAGCAATATGTTACATCGCAAGGTCCCAGTTGTCAAGCTTTGGAACCATATAAAGTGACATATAAACCTTATCAGGCTTCTGCCCAGAATAATGACTCACCAGCCCAGGAGATAGCAGGAAGTGACACATTTGAAAGCCTGCAACAACAATTTTTAGGAGCTAATGAAAGTATGTATCAAGTTTATATTTATTTCTTAATAACAGAATTGCAGAGTTTTGAACACTGGACATTCTCAAATATTATTTTCTTCTTAAAGTGTGATAATGGGATTGTGGTTGATTTTTTTAAGTTCCATTATTATTAGAGATCCTGAAGTATTTATGAATAAACTGATACGAAGTCTTGGATTTATTTTAAATAATGTGTTGTTGGGGGTAATGTTAGGTGGAGATATAAATAAAGCAAGACTGGCCATGTGTTTGTAGTTACTGAATCTGGGTGATGGGTTCATGGGGTTCATTGCACTCTTTTCTCTACCTTATATATTTGAAACTTACCATAATAAAACATTAATAGAAGTTCTTCTTAATTGTATATTTCAGTTCTAGTTGGTTAAGACTTTTCTTTAGATAATATGTTTTTCTTACTGAAGTCTAATTTGGAAATGAAATTCAAGTTTTCTCTTCAATCTTAGATTTTTCATTACTACATAGAAATGTAATTTAGTAAGCCAGCCATTATCATCTTAAGTTTTTCTTTTAATTTTTAGACTTTTAGTGTAATAATTAGGCAACTGATATAAAGTACTTAATACTCAGAATTTAAACTAGAGTTATCTCAGGTTTCGTCATGTAGCATTTGCCAAAAAAAATTCCCTTTACATAGTACAGGTATAAACATGAGAATGAGAAAAGTGTTACTAGAGAGTTTGGAGGAGATGAAACACCCGAAACCAAAAGCCATAATTTATGGTCTGACTGACCTGAATCAGCGATTCCTACATTTAACTTTTATTGTCATGCTCTCTGGCATGTGAAATAGCTTCTAGTTATTGCGCATCTCCTCCACATCACTTTTTCTCTTTTCCCCCCCAGTCATTTTTAAGTGGTCCCTAAAATGACTTCAATCATTTCTGAAAGGAGACCTCAAAATTCTTTATTAATTTATTCATTGATTTATTAATGCGGCAGTTACGTGCTAGCATGAACATGAATATGATGTAATTCCCGCTCCTGTTTAAAATATTTTGAGAAGAATTTCTAGAAATTTTCTTTAAAAATGGCTTTATAGAAGCTGATGTACTTTTTTCCCCCAATTTTATGAGAGCATAGAACCTAGAGCATAGAACTGTTCCATTGTAATTGGTATATGCTTTTTCTTTAGCCAAAATGGTAGTGACTCAGGGTTATACTCTAGGCCAGTGACTTCTTAAACTTTTCTGGCAGTGACCACGGTAAGAAGTACCTTTTTTACATTGTGATGAGGATCTATGTAAATAAGTATGTATAACTAAAACAAATGTTTCACGAAATAATCATTATTCATGATGCACTCTGATATATTCTGTCTTATTTTTTTTTTAAAATGCTAGTCACAATCCATTGAATTGATTTCATGATACTAATGAGTTGTATCCACAAATTTACATTTGGGTATGCTTTTATCTAATAAATTATCTTTAATTTTAATGCAGATTCTGCAGAAAATATGCAGATTATCCAACTTCAGGTTCTTAACAAAGCAAAAGAGAGACAACTAGACAATTTAGTTGAAAAGTTAAATGAAAGTGAGCATCAAATTAGATATCTGAATCACCAGCTTCTAATAATCAAAGGTAAGATGATACCTGTTGGGTGCTGTCATTTATGAGGTATACTAAAGCTAGCTATCTTGTTTCTAACAGCTCATTTTAAATATGAAACTTAGAGAGTGGATGCACTTGGTCAGAGGGCTCATAATGAGTCCGTCAGAATGAAACAAAAACCCAGGACTTTTGACACCTTGCCTTGGATTACTTCTCACCAGAACATTCTATTTCAAGGTCCTCATTTTCTCCCTCTTTCTCTTCTATCAGTGAACATTATTTAACTATGCTGATAGCATTCTGTCCTAATAAATTGTTGATTCCTTATGTAGTTTACCTTGGCTGAAGTATTCCAATTCCCGAGAGACTTGTGTTTAGCTTGCAGTACATTTCTAAGCCTACAAATTAATGTAGGGTTTTAATCCAAGTGAGTTAGTGATCCTGAACTCCTTCGGGTGTGTCAAGAAGAAAAATAGAGCCATTACTGGGAGAGGCACATAGAGGAAACATAGTTTCAAGTTATAATTGCTTACTCTTCATGCTTTCTGTAGTTTTGGTCAGTGGTGAACTTTGTAGAATAATTTTGTGACTGAACTCTAGCTTGTTTCAAACTTAATTGATAGTGAAAAGGTCTCTTTCTGTAATGTTTATAAAATTTATTTTGAGAGAAGAACTTGTAAACTGTTACGGTAAAGTATGTGGAAAGAATTTAAGATTAGGTGAATTTAAAAGTTCATTGCATATATGCAGTGAAAGCAAATAGTCCTCAGATTCCTTCTTTGATTAGCAGGGACTTGTCACATCTATGTAGCTTCTCAAGTAAACAAATGCTGAAATCATTGTTAGGAAATCTTGTGGTTCTCAAAAGTATACAGTAAGATTTTTGAGGGAAGTGGTTCTGGTTTTCTCAGTTTTTTGGTGCCACCCAGGCATTCTTTTTTTGGAACTTTCCTGGTTTTCCCTAAATCAACTGAAGTTTACTATCTGAATTGAACCGAACATTTATATGATACAGATCTGATATTTGATAAGCAATTGTGAAAATTGGGGTCCCTATAACAGTAACTTACTATTTATATAAACATTTTTAATGTTGTAGATGAAAAGGATGGTTTGACCCTCAGCCTCCGAGAATCACAGAAACTCTTTCAGAATGGAAAAGAAAGAGAGATACAGCTTGAAGCACAAATAAAAGTACTGGAGACCCAAATACAAGCACTAAAAGTGAACGAAGAACAGGTAAGTATTTATCATGATTATTTATGGTAAAAGGTATTTATTACAGTGAAAAGTTTACTTAACTTTTGGTAATGTAGGACTAAATTTAGCAGAACTTGCAGTTTATATCTTCTTCCACCATAAGCCTGCTTTTGTTTCCCTTACTTTGGAGGGATGGTGCTCGCATCTGCCCAGGCATCTGTGCACCAGATAAAAGTCTGCAGGAGACCTCAGCTCCTCTGTTCCCTTCCATCCAGTCAGCTGCTACCTTCTGTTGAGTCTCCGCATTTCTGTGTGTCCCTGATTCAGGATTTTACTGTTTACTGTACAAGTGTCTTAACTAGTTTTTTTTTTTTTTTTTTTGGTTGGGGTGGGGGCGGGTGGGTGGGGAGGGAGAAGGAGAGATAATCTTAAGCAGGCTCCATGCCCAGCATGGAGCCCAACTCCGGGCTTCATTTCATGACCCTGAGATCATGACCTGAGCTGAAATTGAGAGTTGGACGCTTAACTCACTGAGCCACCCAGGCGCCCCTAGTCTCTAGTCTTTAACTCCTTCTCCAAATTCTCTCTTATGGCCAGTCTTTCTAAAATACTGATTGTTTTTCCCTTGCTTAAAGCCTGACCCCACTTCACTTTGTGGGATGAAGTATGGCATGGGAATGGCCATGTGATCCTTGCCTACCTCTTCCCTTATTCTCCTTAAACTCAATAGTGTGTGTGTTATTTTCATGTACTTGTATACACCGTCTCTTCTCTCTGGAAGGTCCTTCCCACAGAACACTGCTAATTGGTTAACACCCCCTGCTCGTGGGTTTCCTTTTCCTAAGTCTTCCCTGCCTTCCAGCACATAATAGGTGGTCAGTATATGTTGAGTGAATGTTGTTGGTGAAAACTGATGTAACCTGTACATATTTTGTCTTATGTATTTCTCTTTTCCGCTCTGATACTATCACGACTATAGTTTTATGGTGTGTTTTGAAATGTGGTAAACAAGGGCTACGGTTAGTATTCTTAAAAAAATCTGTAGCTCTTTCTCACATTTTCTTTCTAGATTTTGCATATCAACTTTTTATGTTTGTAAAAAATCTTGTTGGGATTTTGATTAGTGAGGCATGAGGCATCGTGTTTACCATTTTATCGATGAGTTAAGTTTTGGAGAGGTCAAAATTACTTGCCCAAGGTTACAAAGCCAGTTATTGACAAAACAGCAGCACCTAAATTTCCTGACCCCAGTAGACTTGCCTTTAAAGTGGTGGCACAGGGAAGCCTGGCTGGCTCAGTTGGTGGAACGTGTGACTCTTGATCTGGGGGTTGTGGGTTCGAGCCCCATGTTGGGTGTAGAGGTTACTTGAAAATAAAATCTTAAAAAGAAGACAAAAGTGGTGGCACATTCTTTGATTAATGAGATAGATAGCCATTTAATTGTTGGAAATGGTCACAAGTCATTGGTAGCCAAGCTTCGTGGGGGGGGGGTGACTCATGAGAGTGATGCCATTTTGGAGGTGGGGAAAGAGGGTAGTTAAAATTGAAAGTGACAAGCCTGGTGATGGGTATTAAAGAGGGCATGTATTGAATGGAGCACTGGGTGTTATACGCAAACAATGAATCATGGAACACTACATCAAAAACTAATGGTGTAATGTATGTTGATTAACACAACATAATAAAAAAAATTGAAAGTGACTATAAAATCTGAGTTTGGTTTTGGATGAGATGTGCCTAGTTCTGAGGATGGTTTCATGAAAGAATTTAAACAATGCTCTCTCATATCTGGTTCCTTATCCTTCAGGTGTCAGCTAAAACAAGCCACCTTATATCTAGAGTAGCCCATAGTTCCATATTCCTACTGTCCTTCATCATGCCATAGCCTGTTACTCTATTTTAAAACTGTCTGCAATGATCTCATTTGTTTACTTGTTACTGTTTATCTCTTCTCATTAGAAAATAGTAAGAGTTTGGACCTTGCCTGTCTTGTCATCGTGTCCTTAAGTGCTTAGAACCCTGCCTAAGTTCTGCCTAAAGTAGTCACATTATTTATTGAGCAAATGAATAAATGTCATAAGCACTTTATTTTTTTTTTAAGATTTTTATTTATTTATTTGAGAGAGAGAATGAGATAGAGAGCATGAGAGGGGAGAGGGTCAGAGGGAGAAGCAGACTCCCTGCTGAGCAGGGAGCCCGATGCGGGACTCGATCCCGGGACTCCAGGATCATGACCTGAGCCGAAGGCAGTCGCCTAACCAGCTGAGCCACCCAGGCGCCCTGTCATAAGCACTTTAAACAGCATTCGAATAAATAGTCAATCTCTGGAATAGAAATGGAGAATAAGCCTCATTATGAGTGTTTAATTTTTGTGTGTAAGAGACTATTAGCATTTTTAACTTTTTGAAAATTGATAGTTCTTATAAAAAGTTGAATTGCTTTTATGTAGTAAAATGTTACAACTTTTAGATCTTTTTATAAGTTAGACATTGCAAGTATAAAAAATAAGCCATAAATGAAAACATAAATAAAAGCAACAACAGAATCACCAAGTGTACTGATTTTCTATCATTAGCATAAACTTAATGGCTTGAAACAATGCATAGAAGTCTGACATGGGTCTCACGGGGTAAAAATCAAGGTGTCAACAGGGCTTTGTTGCTTTTTGGAGGCTCTAGGGGAGAATCCATTTTCTTGCCTTTTCCAGCTCTTGGAGGCCAGTGGCATTCCTTGATTTGTGGCCCATTTTCATCTTCAGAGCCAGCAGTCACTGGTTCTGACTTTCCTGCCTCAATTTTCCTCATTTAAGGACCTTTCTGGATACACTGGGCCCACCCAGATAATCCAGGATAATTGTTTTTATTTTAAGGTCATCTGATTAGCAGTTTTAATTTGGTCTACAGCCTTACTTTTTCCCTTGCCATGTAACATAACATATTCATAGGGTTTAGGGTTTAGGACATGGACCTCTTTTGGGAACCATTATTTAGCCTAGTACACCATTATTTTTCAACAACTGTATAGGTACGGTTTTCAAAACTTTGTTGTAACAAGTGATCGTTGACAGTTTTTATCAGTCTGTCAAGAAACAGTTGTCATTTTTCTGTGACCCAGCAATTGGATTGGCCCCCACACTTGGCTCACAGAGCAATGTCAGCAGCACTGGGACCACTATTTTAGCAGCAGATTCCTTGTCTGGTACCCACATCGCTGTCATGCCGAGAAAAGTCCTCCATCACTCTCCTCAGGTAACTACAGAGTCTTTTTCTCAGTGGATGTTTCCAGCAACTGTGGGCCTGATGGGTCCCAGCTAGGGAAGTCTTAAGGAACTAAAGCCACCATAGGGAGACCCTTTCCTTGTCTATATTCTTCTTAAAGGATGGTTGATTTTTAGCATTACAGTCCATAAAGAGAGCACAGAGTCAAAATACTGTAAACATGGCTATGCTGTGTGTATCTACTAGATGATTAAGAAGTCCAGGACAACTGAAATGGCTCTGGAGAGCCTGAAGCAGCAGCTGCTGGACCTCCGTCATTCAGAATCACTTCAGCGTGCTAGAGAGCAGCATGAGAGCATTGTGATGGGCCTCACGAAGAAGCATGAAGAGCAAGTGTTGTCCTTACAAAGGAAATTGGATGCTACAGTTACTGCACTTAAGGAACAGGTTAGGATGATTTCACATGAGCAACTGTTCTAAACGAGTAAGGCTGGTTATTTTTTGTAACTGATATTTTGTGGTTCATCATGCTTACAGTTGGTGTTTATGAGTAAAACTTAAAAGCCAATGATTTTTAATCTGTGAAGATGTCCTGAAGGCTTAATTTTGGAAATTCTTTCTCTTATAGGATTGGTTAGTACTTTCTCAATTCTCACAATACTAGTCCTTTATTTGTAGAGTATTTATACATACTGTTCTTGTTGCCCTAGAGTAAATCCATACTGAAAAGAGTGAGTGTTCTGGGAGCTGGTCTGAACTTGAGAGGTTGTCCTGGTAGCTTAATCAGTAGAAAGCCTTTCTTGGGCAATTTACCTGTCAGTAAATATTGTCTGGAAGTGGTTCTTGGGAGAAGAGTTCATTTTTGAGAGTAATGTAATAACATACGGAAGAAAGTCTGATCTAAAATCACCGAGATGTGAAACTTGAGCATCTCTCACAGTCTGTATTATTTTTACCCCAAAGGGAATAAAATGTAAGATGAGGGTGACTCAGGTGGTGGGTTTGCTTGTGTCCCAAACCCCAGGTAATCACTTGAACGAATAAGATTTCAGAGTGCACTTTTCTTCATGTAATTTCAGAATTAATTTAACCCAAGGGAAAAGAGCCGAAAAGTAAGATGGGAGGGAATGGCCAATCCCACCACACTTAAAATTCATCCTGATTTGGGTTGTTATTTTCTATTTATATGGCTGACTAAATTTTTCCATGTGTTATGTAGAAGTACATAAGATTATGTACATAAGTACTGCATTATTGCCAGTAATAATTGTATACCATGTTATTTTTATATGTTTATATGAGTTTTTATTAGATTTATTTTCCTAAATATACTTTTTTTTGTATAGAAAAATATTGTGAGTTTGGTGTGGAGGCTATCTGGGGAAAGACAAAGGCTATGCCAAATTATTGAAAAAAATCTTTAGTATTTAAACAAATGGCATTTGAGATATAGTTTTATTTATTTTGGCTGTGTTTGTGTAGTAGCATTAAAGTTAGTTGGAGTTGGACAGTGGTCCTTCTTGGATGACTAGAGGGGTGGAATCTGGTGGCTTTTCCTTGCAGTGTTGAGGATCTCTCCATTCTCTGCTGACTTTGACATGTTACACAGGGGAGGGCTGAAAGAAATTCTTGCTGTGTTTAACCCCTGTGTCCACTCCATTCTGTGTTTTCACCACTACCCCTCACCCCCACCTGCTTCAATAGAAAGACCCTGGACTAGAATACAGAACAAAGTCTTGATTCTGTGCTGACTGGGCTTCAGACCCCTGAACCACAAATTGAAGTTGTTGACTAAGGTCTTTTCCACTGTTATATTCTGTAACTGATTTGATTTCATTTTTTTAAATAGACTGTACACTGATGTTAGTCTCTGGATATAATTGCATAGCTGCTTTGCAAAGTGATGATTCCAAAGTGTTTATAGTTTTTCCTTTTGGGAATGTTTCCTTAGAGTATTTCTTTTGTGCTGTCAATTTGGGATCAGTTGGCTCAGCAGTATTTTTAATAAAAAGACAATCCATATTATCTTAGAATCCAAATTGAGATTCCTGATTAGAAAGTTGCTGTAAAGATCAGCCAGGAGCTAGGTAGAGGTGCCTGCCTATAATCAGAAAAATCTATGAGTGTTCTATACAGAGGGGCTTGATTTCTTAGAGTAGCTGGTAACCATACATACATTCTGCATTTTGCCCCTTGCCCTCTTTTTCTTTATAAAGTTATTGAAGAGGTATATTAAATATTTCCCTTTCATATAAACCCTTTCCTAAGCTCCATTTAGCACATTACTAAGACAAGTAAAACAATTCTTGGCAAGTTGTAAAAAGGTACAAATAACTGGATAATTTAGTAGATGAACTTGAATAAGTTTGCCAATTTCTAGGTTCTGAGCAGCTCTCACATAGTTACATACAGCTGTGTCCCTATGTGCTATAGTGTTAACAGAGTTTACACTACAGTGTTAACAGAGCCGATGTTCACCCGTGCTAGTTACACAGACTTTTAAACCTGGCATCGGCTAAGGCCGTTTATGACTAGACGCCAGGGCTTTGATGGATCCTCTCAAATTGTGGGTATGATTTTCTTTTGGGTGTCAGTAAATGCGTTTTTTTTTTTTTTTTTTTTTTTTGAGAAGACCCACAGACTTATTCAGATTTTCCAAGAGGTTCATGTCTCCCCTTGCAAAAGGTTAAAAATTACTGCTTTATGAAAAACTAGTTCTTGGTGGGAAAGGACTACAATTGTAAACTAATATTATTATGATACTCAGCCAAAGCTTCTTGGGAGCTCCGTGTTCCTTCAGTGACAGAACTCTCTAATAGCAGACCATCTCCTGGACTCTCCCTCCTGTCTTCTGTCTCCCATTCATGGAAATGTCATTTTCTGAGATCTCTGAATGTCAGGTTAAGATCTCTGATTATCTCCTTGATGGTATAAAATCTTTCTTCATTCTGGTCTTCTTGAAATCTGTAGCTTCTGGTGAAGTCGTGGACTTTGGTTTCTATGTCATGACTTTTGCCTGGTCTACTTTCCAACTTTCCTTTAACGTTATATTTAAAGGCTCCACTTGAAACACCTTCTCTTGGCTTAGAGATTCCCACAGACCTCTGTGTGGCCTAGTCCTCATTTCTCTGTGCACTTGAAATCTGTTCAATTCTATTTGCTCCCATAGATTTGGCTATTATCTCTGTCACCACACTTGTCTTGTTCAGTCTTAAAGCTGTCTGCCTTTAACCATCTTGAGCTGAATGTTCTCACTCAAACTACCCATAGAAAAGAAGGAACCACTCATTTTGTTTGTTTCTTGGTATTGAAACTGAGCAGGTTTATGAGTGTAATTGGTTTCCCTGAACTTGTCAACAGGAAACAACGTAGTTCAGTCAATTGTTGCAATATTGCCACAGTCAGCCTTCTCTTTATGTTTTTCAAATCTACCTTTTCTTGAACTTTCTTTTTGCCAGTTCTCAGTCTCTTATAAAAGTTATTATGGCCTCCCCAGCCCATAAATGTTGTCTCCCCACCCCTTCTCACACACACATTCACACTGTCATTAATGTTAGCCCATTCATTGTGTTTGCCATGTTATTTTGGCGCTTTAGAACCATACTTTTCAAGCTGGCCTGGGAATCGGCCGCAATGTGCCAAGAGGTTTGCACTGTTGAATAAACATGGAGCAGTTTCCAGAAGCTTCATTTTGCTCAGAAATTTGGTAGAAAAAATTTAAAGCAGACATGACTACATTACGAAATAGAAGGCAAAATTCACATGAATTTTTTAACTAAAATAGGAGACTTCAGAGTCTTTCCTCCACTTAATGATGCTGTCAGTATCCTTATGAGGTGTACCTTGTGTTACTGTCCTTAAGGCATTATTGGGCTTTAGGTTATCCGATGGATTAGGCCCCAAATGCCTTTTCTTTGCTTCAAAGCCCTTTCTTGATATTCTTTTTACTACTTATTTTCTTCAGGCTTTTTCAGGTAACTTTGGCCAATTAACTTACTCCTGCCTGTCTCATGCTCTGCTTTTTGGGTGGAATTCAGCCTGTGTAATCTTTTTTAAATGAGAAGTGATGATTTCTTCTCCCTAGTCTTGGGACTTCCGTGGCTTATTACTCCCAAACACCTTTTTCTTTTTGAAGAAATTTGAATATATTGTATACGTGCTCCATATTTTTCTATATATCCCCATACAGTTACACATACGAATGCATGCGTGTGTGTGCATGCACAAGTGTGTGCGCACACACACACACACACACATTTATCCTGTCTGGTTTTCTTTGTCATTTATTTTTAAAGGTTGTTTGTTCCTTTGTTTTTGTAGCACTCACTGTGTGTAAGGCACTGCATAGGTACCTTCAAGGAGACCTTATTAAGAAAAATAAGACATGTAAAAGGTAGAAAGAAAAATATAAGAGAGAAACAGATTAAGTATAAAAGAAGTTCAGAAGAGGGAGAGATTATTTTTGGCTGCCAAAGTAGAATGAGCTTTTGGCTCTTCAGAATAGAGCGAGTTTCCATGTATTTATCTGAATCCTTGCTGTCTTGGGATACAGATTCCACGGTTCAAAGTGGTCTGCCTAAATATATGTACATACACTTATACTGATAGTGTAACATGCAAATAGAAGTGTAATATATTTTCTTTGGCTTGAATAGAATCTAATTTTAGAATGTCAGTGTCTTGTGATTGTAGAACAGAAAGGACTTTAGAAATCACTGAATTTAACCTTTATTAGCATAATTACAAAAGAAAAAACAGATGGAGAAGTTGATGACTCACCCAAGATCATAAAAGTTTGTTCTATCTCCCAGTCCTGTGCACTTAACCTTGTAAAAGAGGTGATGCTGCTCTGTGATGATTTTATGTTTGACCTAGAATCCAATTATGTATTATATTTGTTAGATCAGTATTTAATAAGTGATCATGACAGTGACTTCTTGAATACTTTTTCTACTTAGGAAGATATTTGTTGTCATTTGAAAGATCAAGTGAAAGAACTGGAAAGGAATCAAGAAGCAACCAAATTAGAAAAGACTGAGATCATTAACAGATTGACAAGAAGTCTAGAGGAGAGTCAGAAGCAGTGTGCCAACTTCTTGCACTCAGGTGGGTGTCTGGGATGGCCTCTTGCCTCCCCAGGAGGCTAGTATAATATGCAGAGTGAACATAGTAGGATCCATGAGTTATAAAAATCCAGTAAAGGCAGAAAAGATCATCAGTGACAATTTTTTAAACATTGTTATTATATATGTATAAAGGTTTAATGCATTTTCATTAGATAATTTAGAGAACACAGACAAGTACAAAGTAGCAAATACAAATAACCAATAATCCTACTACACAGAGATAACTGTTAATGTTTTTAATGTATTGCCTTCAAGTGAAATTGAACACATACACATAGGTAATTCCCTGCTTCTGCACATAGTGCATTTTTGAAAACAAACCAAAGCTGAATGTACAAAAATTGAACAATAAAATATATGTTAGAAGGTAGGTTTTATCCTTGGGAAGTAAAAATGATTATGAAATCTCATTATATTTTGCTTTTTAGAATCAGTCTGATCATGTATTTCTGTCGTTTTGTGAAATTTCTTTCTTTAATTTTTTTTTCCTCTCACAGTTATGTGGTCAGTTGAAGCTAGGGAGTTATATTTCTGTCATGCTTAAGATTTCTCATATGGTTTCCATGGTATTAAGTTTGAGACATACACTGTTTGTCATTAGTTTCAGCAATACTTTTATTTCTTACTCATTTTTATTGAATGACATTAGAGTAAAAGGCAATAAAATAGTCACATGTTTATGCAAACTATCCTACCAACAAAACTGCCCTGTGTACTGGTGAGTAGCTCCTGCTGTGAAAATAGCTCAACGGTTATTCATGACCTGACATATGAAAGTCACACTTTGGCGTGTAAAGCCAATTCAGACTGTTGGTACAAGGTGTATCAGAGTAGCTTACTCAGAAGTTGAAAGTACTAAAGTCAAAGATTGTCAAAATATGTGTGTGCGTAGGTTTTGGTGGGGGCAAAATTGGCTCATACCCTGTTTGGACTCCCCCCGCCTGTTCATTTTTGTATCCTTGTTTCACATGGTATTACTTAGTGAGCCTTTTTCCTTGCCACTAAAGGCTTTGAAAATAAGATTTTCTTTAGTTGCATAATATGCCATCATTACTTTGCTTCACCATTTCCCAGATGCTCATTTTCTTTTGAGGAAGCCCAATAAAGTCCCTTTTAAGGGAGCCTCCCGTAGTACATTTAAAACATTAGGTTACTGAAGTTTCCAAAGCATGGCCTGAATATGCTTTCTTCACATGTGGAGGTGGGGGTGGTGGAAATAAAAGCATTTCGAAAGAAGCTAAAGGCAGCAAGATGTAGTTTTCTTATTAGAGGGTAGAAATGGGTTCCAAAGAATTTTTGCTTTGGCTTTCTGTGAGTTGGAACGTTATGCTCCTATTAAAGGACTTGTGGAGTATTAAGGTCTGTAGACGTGGCTGATTTGATTCATAGCAAGGTCACAGTAGTCCCAAGTCTTCAACCTCCCAAGGACATATGAGGAGCCATACTAAATGTGTAGACATGTCTTGGAAATGTCTGGACCTCTGCCTTCTGGGTCCCACTGGCTATACCTTCGTACTCCTAGAAAGGTAATGAAAAGGTAATAAAGCAAAACTCCACTTCTGTAACCTCAGTGTTCTTCTGTACATCGTGGGTACTTTGTCCCTTTACTTTTGGTGTACTCTATGACTTTTTCCCCATAGGCTCCGTACAGGAGGTGGCTCAGCTACGGTTCCAGCTGCAACAAGCACAAAAAGCACATGCTATGAGTGAAAACATGAACAAGGCTTTGCAAGTGAGTGTTGCCACTTGGAAGAGACTCTTTGGGTAACTGAATTAGGCAGTGCTTACATCACTTTTCTGAACCTTGGATTTCTTTATAAAAGAGGTAGTTGGACCATCTCCAGACCGGGCGCTGAGAGTTGTTCACAGTCTCACCCACACAGTTAGGTAGTCAAGCGCAGGTCTGTCTTGACAGCAGAGCCAGCCCCGCCCCCCCGGCCCCATCAGTCTGGCTGTCGCCCCCTTCACATGGCGTGTCCTTTCATTTCTGGGTGTGTCCTGGAGATAAGTGTATCTACAGGTGTGGGAGACCTGCAGTTTCACCGCGACTCTCTTACATCTCCTCCAGCGCTACTTACATTTTCCACTGGAGGAACAGTTCCAGTATTACCTCTGCTGGAAAGACATATTTTGCCTTTTCCCACCGGCAGACTAAAGTACAACACGTTCTTGGCAAACCAGTCCACTCTGTCCTCTAGAAAGCCAAAAAGTGCTGCTGTCAGTTTCCCAGCCCAAGGGACACTTTTTGTGGAGGACAAAATGTAAGCGAGGGAGGTGTGAGAGAAGCTCCTTACATTTGCTTTCTCGCTCATTTATTCATTTGTTCGTTCAGTTTACTTGAAAACCGATATGTGCTGGCCTTTCTGAAGTTATATATACACATATATAAAGGTATTAATATATATATTGTACACCCATGTTCATAGCAGCATTATTTTAAAGTTATTTTTAATGTATGTGAAGAAGCATTTCTGCTGATCATTAAAATGAATTTTGAAGCATAGATGAATGACTGATTCTTTCATATAAGAAAATAATTTTCAATAATTTTGTGTTTTAGGAAGAATTAACGGAACTAAAAGATGAAATTTCTCTCTATGAATCTGCTGCAAAATTAGGAATACTTCCAAGTGACTCAGAAGGAGAATTAAATATAGAACTCACTGAATCATATGTGGATTTGGGTATTAAAAAAGTCAACTGGAAAAAATCCAAAGTGAAGAGGTATTAAGAAAATCGTTTACTGTAGACATTAATAGTACTGATGATACATGTAATTGAGTGGCACCAGGCATGACATGACTAGGTGGGACAGAAGGCTTTAGTTATTTCTAATGAAGTATAAATGTCTGAAATCAAAATGAACAGTAACCTCAACTATTGATATTGTACTGTCTTCAGTACCAATAGGCACATTAGTTTCAATAAGGTAAAAATGATGAAGTTAAAGTAAAGTTAAAATATACAGAGTAAATTCTGTGACTGAAGTTATGTATCTTTTATTATTAAGGCAAGGACATATTTATTCATACTGTGTGTTGAAGGCAGGTACATGTCATTTATCAATGGCATGTGAGAAAATAAACATTAATCTTCCCTAGGATCTTTCCTGTGACCTTACTTTTAAAATGGGGATTCTGTCTTTTATACCACTGTTTAACACAGATATTTTAGCAATGTCATGAAAAGGGAGGGCCTTATCGTCCTTGCAGGGACTAATGGGGGAGGGAGTGGGGTGGTAGAAGAGGGAACACATTTTGGTACCATTAAACACTTACAAGGTAAATGAAGGATGGGATGTACATTCTTGAGGCACTTGTGGTCTGGAAGGAGCCATGCAAGGCTCTGGGAGTAGAGTACAGAAGATGAGGATGCAGCTCTCCCTTCCAACAGGGTGTTTACATTTGCCTGGACAGGGAGAGGGAGACATACTTGTGAGCAGCTACGTGCTGTGTGCTACACATTATCCTTGACGAACAAAGAGGCATTTATCCAGTCATTCCTTCCGCTGGTGTAGAAGGACGAAAGATGGGTGTTTGGCAGAGACTGAATTTAGGCTAAGGAGAGACTTTCTTGAATGCATTCAAATGCCAGACCCCCATCGGCCAGTGTCTAGTTTGAGACTGAGTTTACCATCGTTATTGTTCCAGGAGAGTGTTTATTACCTGTTGTGTTTCAGGTATTAAATACAAGTGTATGAATCTCCTGAAGGGTGTGCTCTACAGTAGATTTTAGAAGTTAAGTATTTTAATCCTGTGATTTCGTTTTCAAAATAGTAAAATGACATTCAGAAAATTGAAATCTAAAGTGATGGGGTACTACTATGAAACAAGGTGTTAATTCAGTTTAGTAAGGCTCCATTTATCTGGAGGGTCAATCTTTAGGGACTCTCATCTTGACAGATTACAGCTGTAGTCCAGAAGGAAGCTAGGATGCAAATAGCACAACTAGCATATGTGGTGTGTTTAGCAGGAACCACCTTCAGGCTCTTATCCCAGGGCCTTATTGACTTAGATTTGTTTGTATCCGTGAGTTCTCTGAGTTCCTGACTGCGGAGTAGCTGGGGCAGAGGGCTGGGAGAGGTAATACCAGTGTTTCAGTCTGCTAGCTCGGCGTTAGCTAGGAGAAAACTACAGGAACTACAGCTGTGATCTACCTCAAAATGCCTACAGTCATGATCCTGAGTTTTGAGGAAAGCCTTCATCTTTGGTTAGTTAATAAAAGCAAAAAAGGATGTATACGTTATATTTTTTAGACAGATTTACATAAAATTTTGAAGTTAAAATGTAGTTATCTGGAAAATTTACTGCTGTGAATGCCTTGTTTCCTGTTCATGCCAGATTAGTTCTAAATGGCTAGTGGAAAGAGCATGGTGTTTAGACCCAGATTTTGTTTTGATTTGTAGTTTTGCCATTTATCACTAGCTTTGTGATCCTGGGCAAGTTTCTTGGCTCTTCTGAACCTGTTTTCTCATCAGGTTTTTTCTATTAAGTAGATTATAGATGTCCCTTGGGGGTTAAAATGAGGATTAAAATATAAAGGACCTCATATAATATGTTCTTGCATATATTAGGCATTTATTTTTAATTTTTTAAAGAATTATTAGTGCACAAGTGGGGGAGGAGGGGCGGGGGGGCGGGGAGGGAGAGAGAGAGGCTCTTGAGCACACTCCCAGCTGAGCATGGAGCCCAACAAGGCTGGATCCCAGCACCCTGAGATCGTGATGAGCCAAAATCAAGAGTTGGACGCCTAACTGACTGAGCCACCCAGGCGCCCCACACATACTAGACATTTAATTGTTGATAGTTATTCCTATTATTATCTAGTAGATGATTGGTTAAAATATACCATTGATCCAGTTTTCATATTAATTCTCTTTAATTCAACATATACTTCGTAAAAGGTTTTTGGTCCTCATCTCAACCTTGAGACATCAGATCTATATCTTCATTTTAGGGTTGGGAAAACTGGAGCTCAAAGGGCTGAACTTTTTTGCCCAAGAAGATGGACCATTAGCAGCAGAACCAGTCCTTGAGCCCAAAACTTTACTGTAAATCTGTTGGTTCGTATTTACATGACAGTCAAACCTTTTTACTTTCAACTTCATTCTTCCTTATGTCTTGTATTTTAGATGGTTAAAGATTCAGTTCATCTCAAAAAAGATTTTTCTCCAGTTTGTTATTACTTTATTTTAATTTGAGCTATAATTAGCCTGGGAATTTGGAAAATAATACATACATATGTTATATAAAAATAATATATATATGTTTTATTTTTTCAAGTAGACTTACTTCATCATGATATATACTAAAATGTATTCTGCTTTTGCCCTTGATATTTAATTAGTACTCATAGCCAAAATCCTACCGTAATATAAAGCACATTCCTGTGGATATATCCAACCCGAGACATCACGTCACTATCTTGGTAAAAGGATTTCCGCCACATTCAGCTGGGAAGGTGGAGAATAAGGACGGAGTGAGTGGTCATTGAGATTCAGCTAGAAGACATCCTGTAAATCACAGGATTAGTGAAAAAAGGTTTAGCTTGTAGTGGTCCCACCCACCAGCAGTTTAATAGATAAGAATTCAGCTTTGAGGAAAAAGTAAAAATATTTATTCGTAGATCAAAGTGAGAGGAGATACAGGAGAGAAGAGATTGTACCTTTTCTCTGCTGGATTGTGATTCTTAGAACAAGAGGAAGCCACAGTTTTCCCAGTGTCGAGAATTTTAGTTCTTTGTTGACTTGAGCTGCTTTCAAATCACTGACCCAAATATTAGCGGCTCCAAGCTTTTATTCTCAACTACCACCTCCCTCAAGCTACTGCCTAGTAAATTTTAAGGGTTTAGGCTCAGTGTTCTATTTCACATTCATGGAATTTGAGTAGCTAAATCTGCATGCAGCTTGCAGACAGCTTCCCTCTCCCTTATTATAGTTGGCTGCGAAGTTCAAATAATAAACATTTAACAAGTGGAATGCCTTTTCCCTTTGGTCTTCTCAGCAGGCTTCATAAGGGACTACAGTTTATTTGGACTTAGGGGAACTGACTTCCATGGGGCTCAGCAGGACTGGTCACCACTGCTGACTTTTTCCCTTTTGGGAAAGAAGAGAAAATTATTTTAGCAAGCACTTTCTCTGCTCTCTGACTTGGCTCCCTCTAGGAGTACATGATGTGCTATTTTAGTGGTCAGCATTCAGTAAGAAAAGAAATTAGGGATGCCTAATTTGTTAACTGAGCAAAATAAGCCTTCTGCTAAAGGTTCACCACATCTTACGGCACATGAAGATGCATTGTAATATATACTTCTTATGTAATTTTATTTCTGTGAATTATATTTTTTATCTTGTATTTCTATTTCTGTGTAAATAGGAGTGGTTTAAGTAGATGAGATCTGTACAGACATATTTACACCATATCTATTACCTATACAGATGTTGTGTGTATTGATAAATATATAGTGTATTGTAAGGAACTCCTTTTATAATATGTTTAAAAAAACCCTAATATTTTATTCATTCTCCCTTTCCCTGTGTCTCTCTGTATGTGTGTTTGTGTTCTGAAACTGAAGAACAGTAAAAATTAAACTCAAGATACTATTATTTCTCTTTTTAGAAATACCTTTTAGTTTTTTAGAACAATTTTAGATTACCAGAAAAATTAGTGCAAAGAATTTCCCTATACTCTGCACCCATTTTCCTCTATTAACATCTTAACACCAGCCTGGAACCTTTGTTACAATTAATGAACTAATATTGACGTGTTATTATTAACTAATGTCCATAGTTTATTTAGATATCCTAGTTTTTGCCTGATGCCCTTTTTCTGTTCCAGGATTACATCCAGGATACCACATCACATTTAGGAATCATGATTCCTTAAGTTCCTCTTAATTTTCCTTGTTTTTGATGACCTTGACAGTTTGAGAAGTACCGGTCAAGTATTTTGTAGGAAGCCCCTCTTGGAATTTGATGTTTCTTTTATGATTATATTTTTCTCATGGGTTTTGTGGAGGAAGACCATAGAGATGAGGTGCCATTTTTATCACATCATATTAAGGGTACATACTATCAACTATTTCTTTTCAAAAGTAACTTTTTCCTTTATTATGGAAAAATTAGAAAATACAGATTAAGAAAAGAGAAGAAAAGTAAAAGCAACATCATCTTATTTCACCTCCCATGAAGAAAACCACTTTTTAACATTTTGGTGTGTAATTTCCACATTATCTGTTTTGTATATTTCTAAAAGATAAAATAATATTGAATATATTGTTTGATAATGTGTTTTTTAAAATTATATTCTGAAATCTATAGATGACAATAACCATTTTTGTGTATGTTTACTGATGGATATGTGGATGAAGGAACTACAGTAATACACTTTAATTTTTTTATGATAAGTAATGCAATATTATCACAGGCATCTTTGTAGTCATGTCTTTATGCACATTTTTATTTTTATTTATTTTTTAAGATTTTATTTATTTAAGAGAGAGAGAGCACAAGCAGGGAGGAGGGGCAGAGGGAGAGGGAGAAACAGGCTCCCTGCTCAGCTCCCAGGACCCTGAGATCATGACCTAAGCTGAAGGCAGTTGCTTAACCAACTGAGCCACCCAGGCGCCCCCACATCTTTATTTCTTTAAGATGTGGGTGAATATCCTAAGAGGTGTGCATGTATTTGAGGTTTTTGACATGTACTGCTAAGCAGCTCTGTAGTTTGATTATTACCCACATCATATGGCAATACCTATTTCTGTGTGTCCTAGCCGGTGCTGAGAGTTTTCCTGTTTAAAGTTTTCAACATCCCAAAAAAGAAACCCTATATCTACATTCCTCATTACCCCTTCTTGTCCTCACAGCTCCAGGCAATCACTAATCTACCTTGGATTATCTATGGATAATCTATGGATCTGCCTCATCTATACATTTCTATACATTTCACATGAATGGAATTGTATAGTATATGGTGTTTTGTAACTGGCTTTTTTCACTTAGCATAATGCTTTCAAGGTTCATCCATGTTGCAGCTTGTATCAGTGCCTCATTCCGTTTTGTAGCCAAATAATATTTCATTGTTTGAATATATATCACCTTTGACTTATTCATGCATCAGCTGATGGACATTTGAGTTGTTTCTACTTTTTGGCTATTATGAATAATGCTAGGAATTCTTGTGCACAAATTTGTGTGGATATATATTTTCATTTCTCTTAGATATACAGTGACCCTTGATCAGTGCATAGGTTAGGGACCCTAACCTGCTGTGTGGTTGAGAATCTGCATATGACTTTTGACTTTCCAAAAACTTAACTGCTAATAGCCTGCTATTGATGGGAAACCTTACCAATAACATAAGCTGTCGATTAACACATATTTTGTATGTTATGTGTATTATATATTTTATTCTTACATTAAAGTAAGCTAGAGAAAAGAAAATGTTGAGACAATCATAAGGAAGAGAAAATACATTTACGATACTGTACTGTATCAAAAAAATATCCATGTGTAAGTGGATCTGTGCAGTTCAAACCCATATTTTTCAAGGACAACTCTTTATCTGGGAGTGGAATTGCTGGGTAATGTAATTCTATGTTTAGCATTTCAAAAAATGGTCATACTGTTTTCCAAAGTGGCTTCACCATTTTATATTCCCACCAGTGATGTATGAGGGTTCCAATTTTTTTATATCCTTGCCAACACTTGCTATTTGGCTTTGACTTGCTAATGATGTAGTTTTTATTTGATGGCTAATTATGTTGAACATCTTTTACTGTGTTTATTGTCCATTTGTATATCTTCTTTGGAGAGATGTGTCTTCGAATCTTTTGCCCATTTTAAAATTGGGTTGTCCTTTTATTGGTTTTGAGAGTTCTTTATGTAATCTGAATACAAGTCCCTTGTCAGATATATGATTTGTAAGTATTTTCTCCTGTGGGTTCTCTTTTCACTTTCTTGATAGCATCCTTTGAAGCACAAAAGTCTTTAATTTTATGAAGTCAACTTAACATATTTTTTCTTCGGTTGCTTGTGCTTTTGATTTTCTGAGAAACCATTCTCTAACCCCAGGTCTTGAAGATTTATACCTATGTTTTCTTCTCCAAGAGTTTTATCTCTTACATTAGGTCTTGGATTCATTTTGAATTAATTTTTACTATATGATGTGATGTAGAACTTCATTCTTTTGCACGTGAATATCTAGTTGTCCCAGTACCAAAATTGTTTTGACATCCTTGTCAAAAATGAATTGACTCTAAATATGAGGATCTTTTTCTGGACTCTCAATTCTGTTCCATTGATATATATGTCATTATGCCAGTGCCATACTGTCTTGCTGTAGTAAGTTTTGAAATTGGGAACTATGAATTTTTCAACTTTGTCTTCTTTTTCAATATTGCTTGGGCTATTCTGGGTCTCTTGCATTTCCATATGAATTTTAGGATCAGTTTATCAATTTCTATACAGAAACCAGCTGAGATTTTGACTGGGGTTACATATAGTCTGTAGATCAAGTTAGGGGAGTATTGCAATCTTAGCAATATTGGGTTCTGATTCCTGAACACAGGATGTCTTTCCATTGATTTAGGTCTTCTTTAATCTCTTTCAGTGTACTAATGTATTTTGTGT